>NW_026463639.1:0-81326 GCF_021730395.1 Mercenaria mercenaria
AATCTAACAAATGTGGTACCTCCAGGAATATAAAACTACTAACTATCTTAAAGACCTGTCCAATGAAAACATGGAAGATTTATGTGTTGCAACTGTGCCAGTTGCAGCATTTGGTTAGGCAAAATCAGGTGTGCAACAAATACTAGCAGTCTGAACTTACAGGGCCTCAACTGGGATTCAAAGATTTTTGCATCTCTCTGAAAGTACCTTTGAATCTATTTCTGGCCAGTGACAAAATTCTTCATCTGTAAGAATTTTATCTAATCTGGCAAAACTTCCAGATAGCAGAGTGGGCTCTTGAGCAATTAAAATCTTTAAATATTAATATTACAATAATATCTTTTTCTGTTAAATTTTTAATACCTCTCGTTTGGATCCTTTTTGTTGTAAAGATTTGAGGTGTTCTTTCTGGTCTTTAGTGGCAAGTACCCACTGTCTATCTATATCACTTACAGCCTGTTGAAACATTATCTAGAAGTTTTCATGACAGTATATTTTTCATTTAAAAACTTAATATTCACTTAATGTCAAAAACGTCTAACCTTATGCAACATAAAGATTAAAAGCTAACTTCATTTCCATTTTACTGATTATAAAACAAGCAAGATCAGCATGTGAAATTGTTTAGAAACTGGTTGCCCAAAACTGTAATTTAAGCTGTCTTCACTGTGAGTGTGGTTTGTTCAGAAAAGTTGATTGCCCAAACCAAAATATTTTAGTTGTCCAAAGACTGCAAGATAAGCATGTCTTACATTTGACAGAATATAGTGTTATTGTACCTAAAGACACAGTATTACACTGCTAAATTACAGGACAAGACATTACCTGAAAATAGAGCAGACTCATTGCAACTTCATGTCAACATTAAGTGCACTCAAGCAACTTTACCTGAGCATAAAGCAGGCTCATGGCAACTTTATCTGAACATAAAGCAGGTCCAAGGAAACTTCATGTGAACATTGAGCACACTCACAGCAGCTTTACCTGAGCATAAAGCAGACTCCTTACAATTTTATCTGAACATAAAGCAGGTCCATGGCAACTTTATCTGAGCATAAAGCAGGCTCACTGCATCTTCAGGGGAACATCGAGCACACTCACAATGACTTTACCTGAGCATAACACAGACTCATGTGAACACTGAGCACACTCAGGCCTTTACCTGAGCATAACACAGACTCATGTGAACACTGAGCACACTCAGGCCTTTACCTGAGCATAAAGCAGACTCATGGCAACTTTTATCTGAGCATAAAGCAGGCTCATTGCATCTTCATGTGAACATCGAGCACACTCACAATGACTTTACCTGAGCACAAAGCTGACTCATGGCAACTTTATTCGAGTATAAAGAAGGCTCATGGAAACTTCATGTGAACATTGAGCACACTCATAGTGACTTTACCTGACCATACAGCAGACTCATGGCAACATTACCTGAACATATTACCTGATCATAGAGCAGATTCATGGTAATTTTACCTAAACAGAGTAGACTCATGGCAACTTTACCTGAACACAGAGCAGACTCATGGCAATTTTACCTAAACACATGTACAGCAGATTCCTGGGAACTTTACACGAACATAGAATAGACTCGTGACAATTTTACCTCCTGGCAACTAACCTGAACATTACGCATACATTACCAATGGCAACTTTATCTAAACATTGGGAATACTCATGGCAACTCAATCTGAACACAGAGCATACTCACGGCAATTTTATTTCAACATAGAGCAGATTCGTAGCAACTTTATCTGAACATAGATAACTCACAGAAACTTATTATACAGGACATTTTCATAGCAACTTGAACATACAGCAGATTCAATGCAAGTTTACCTGAACATTGATCATACTCATGGCAAGTTTACCTAAATGTAGAGCAGATTCATAGCAACATTACTTGAACACCTAGAACAGATTCACAAAAGCTTTCCCTGAACATAGAATGCAATCATGGCAACTTTACCTGTACATAGGGCATTCTCATGGCAACTTTACACAAACAAAAGGCGTTCTCATGGCATTCTTACCTGAACATAGAGCAGATTCATAGCAACTTTATTGGCAAGCAGTTCATCATCAAATGAAGAATCCCAGAAACTGAAAAATGTAACAAGAGGGTCATTGACCCTAAAGCGCTCACCGGTGTACAAGGCTTTAAGTGTGTCTGTATAAGTGAAAAGTAAGGTTTGTTCCATGTTAGCCTATATCATATACATGTCACACACACTTTTGAACCTAGGGCAATAATTTGAACCATTATGGTTCAACTTGACATTACAAATCTGATATCACACACCAAATATCAAGGCTCTAGCTATTATTGTTTCAGATATGGCAGCCATGTTTTTTGACGAATCAGAATAATGTGAACAGTCTTGGCAGAGGGTAACACAAGAACCATTTGTGCAAAATTATTTTAAAATCAGGCCAGCAGTTTCACACAAAAAGATTTTTAAAGTTTCCACTACACACACAGGGAAAAGTGACCACGCCCTCTGGTGGCCATGTTTTTTGACGTATCAAAATAGCCCGAACATTATTCGTAGAGGGTCACACAAGGACCATCTGTGTAAAATTATTTTAAAATCAGGCCAGCAGTTTCACATAAGAAGATTTTTAAAGTTTCCACTATACACAGAGGGAAAAGTGACCATGCCCTCAGGTGGCCATGTTTTTTGACAAATCAATATAATTTGAACGATCTTGGAAGAGGGTGACATAAGGACCATTTGTGTAAAGTTATTCTAAAATCGGGCAAGCAGTTCCATACAAGAAGATTTTTTAAGTTTCCACTATATACATATAGGGAAAAGTGACCACACCCTCTAGCGGCAATGTATTTTGACAAATCGGTATAATTTGAAGGATCTTGGTAGAAGATGACATAAGGTCCATTTTGTGTAAAATTATTTCAAACTCAGACCATTGATTTAGGAGGAGATATCGTTGAAGTTTTTTCTATTTTTAGCTCTGGCAACCCCTATGTGCAACCAAGTGGAACCGTTTGAACAATTTTGGTGGAAAACCACCCAAGGAACAACCTACCCAAGTTTCATCAAAATCCATTCAGTGATTTTGGAGGAGATGTTGTTTAAATACAAATGTTGACGACTTGATGGACACAGCATGATAACAATACCTCACCATGAGCACTTTGTGCTCAGGTGAGCTAAAAAAAAAGATAACAAATCATTTAGACTGAAGGTAAGGTCATTAACAATTACTAATCTATATAAAAATCGCTGATTTAAATATTCACACTAGATAAGTTTCAACTGTAAGGTCATTAATAATTATTGAATGACACTTCAGTTTCAATTAAAACGCGTGGAAATATATGAAGGAAGAGCCCCAGCACTCCTCATTTTCAATATTAGAAAAATCCCCTCTAATTTACTCTACTTTGACCGTAAAGGAAGTAAAAACATATAAGAACTATAATACAAAGTGTTTTTGTCACAAAAATATATGTCTCCCCCTCCCTCCCTATTTATACCTTTAGCTCTGGCAGCCATTTTGTGCAAGGCAAAGGCAAAAACAATATGTCTACTTATGAGGGAAATATAATGACATTAGTTCTATGGCATGAGCTGTGCTAGGGGTTATAAACCTCTGACTGAAGACCAGTCTTAAAACTCCAGCATATGATTGGTTGAATTTCAGTTCCATCTTGAATCTGACCAATGGCAATGCAGCATTTCAAGACTGGTCTCCAATATCACTTTTACAGCTGTGAAACCAGTCGCCTGGTTATGTGAAGGTGTAAGGTCAACATCAGTAAAGTAAGGACTTTTTTTCACATTTTGGGATGGTATTGGTTTTGGAACAAGAGCTGTCCATAAGACAGCATGCTCTACTTTTCTCAGTGTTTGGCATAAATCTGTCAAAGTTCTTATCAGAGTTATAGGGACTGTTCCTTATGGTGTAGTCTTTAATAGTAAATAATATTTCAAGTTTCAATTCAATAGCTTTGATAGTAACAGAGATATTTGACTTTATCAAAAACATTAAGCAAAAAATTCTAAGTTAACAAGGCAGTTTGAAAGACAGCTAAATCCCCCGCCACTGTTATGGATAGTGAAAGGGTAAACCTTTGACCTTGAGCTGTGACCTTGACCTTGAACTGACATGGCTGACCCATGAATTCTGCACATCGTCTTGATGAGGTGATCATTTGACCAAAGTTTCATGAAAATCCTTCAAGGGGTTTAGGAGATACAGAACTCAAACCTTTGACATTCAGTTGTGACCGTAACCTTGAGTTGACATGGCTGACTCATGAGTTCTTGATGAGATGATCATTTGACCCAAGTTTGATAAAAATCCTTCAAGGGGTTTAGGAGATACAGAGTGGATACAAAATTAAAGGCTCAAACCTTTGACTCCAAGTTATGATACTGACCTTGAGCCAGCATGGCTGACTCATCAGTTCTGCACACCGTCTTGATGAGGTGATCATTTGACCCAAGTTTTATAAAATGCCTTCTAGGGGTTTAGGAGATAAAGGACACAAAATGAAGGCTAAAACCTTTGACCTTGAGTTGTGATATTGACCTTGAGCCGGCATGGCTGGCTCATGGGTTCTGCACATCTTCTTCATGAGGTGATCATTTGACCAAAGTTTCATGATTATCCTTCAAGAGGTTTAGGAGATACAGAGCGGACACGAAATGGAAGGCTCAAACCTTTGACCTTGAGTTGTGACCTTGTCCTTGAAGGGACATGGCTGACTCATGGGTTCTGCACATTGTCTTGATGAGGTGATTATTTGACCCAAGTTTCATGATTATCCTTCAAGGGGTTTAGGAGATACAGAGCAGACACGAAATGGGAGCTCAAACCTTTGACCTTGAGTTGTGACCTTGGGGTTTAGGAGATAAGAGCGGACACAAAATGTTATGGAAAGACGGAAGGACGGATGGAGACCATTCCTATAACCTCCCACCACTCATAGCGGGGGATTAAAAAGGGGCATGACTAAGTCAAAATTGAAATTAGAGTTATTTGGATTGTTTGTCCTGGTGTAGACTATTATAGTAAATAACTATTTCAAGTTTTAAGTCAAATTTTGATAGTTACAGCAATATTTGACTTTACCAAAAACTTTCACAAAAAAGTTCTAAGTTAAATAGGAGCATAAATGTGTCAAAATTAAAATCAGAGTTATGGGGATTGTTCCTCCTGGTGAAGTTTCAAGTCAATAGCTCTGATTGACTTTATCAAAAATTTTAACAAAAAAATTCTAAGTTAAAAAGGGGCATAATTCTGTCAAAATTCAAATCAGAGTCATGGGAATTGTGTCTCCTGGTGTAGACTTTGATAGCAAATAACTATTTTGAGTTTCAAATCAAAAGCTTAAATAGTAACAGAGACATTTGACTTTATCAAAAACTTTGACCAAAAATTCTAAGTTAAGAAGGAGCATAATTCTGTGCAGTCTGGTCAGGATCCATGCTGTTTCAAAGCCTATTGCAATTAGAGAAATTGTTAGCGAACAGCACTGATCCTGACCATCTGCGCATCCGTGCAGTCTGGTCAGGATCCATGCTGTTTCAAAGCCTATTGCAATTAGAGAAATTGTTAGCGAACAGCACTGATCCTGACCATCTGCGCATCCGTGCAGTCTGGTCAGGATCCATGCTGTTTCAAAGCCTATTGCAATTAGAGAAATTGTTAGCGAACAGCACTGATCCTGACCATCTGCGCATCCGTGCAGTTTGGTCAGGATCCATGCTGTTTGCTGTCAAAGCCTATTGCAATTAGAGAAATTGTTAGCGAACAGCATGGATCCTGACAAGACTGAGCATCCATGCAGTTTGGTCAGGATCCATGCTGTTCGCTTTCAAAGCCTATTGCAATTAGAGAAATTGTTAGCAAACAGCATGGATCCTGAACTGGATCCATGCTAGTCACAGTGCCACTATGTTGATTTTCTCATGGAACTGGTCAATTATAACGAGGCAACTGTATTTAGATTATTATCTTACCATTTCCTGAGCACTATTCTATGAACACCTTTCAGATTAGCTGATTTTAATGATATTGAAGGTGACTCAAAATCTTGCAACTTTCTCACAACTGAAATACATAAATACAGAATATGTCATTGCCATTGTCAAGTTCAAGTCAAGTCAAGAGTAGTGTTTTATGCCATACAGTAATTTAACCTCAGCACCCATCAGCAATGAGGCTTATTTTAACTACTACAATAATATAAATGTTGCTGGAATGAATGTTGCAACGCTACTAATACTACTGCAATGACTCATGCCATACTACCATATATTTCCTTCTTTTTGCTCCTGATGGCTTTACATTTTGCAAACAGGGGGCGTTTATTTAAGTTATAAACAAGGCCTACGACAGGTTTTTCGTCTAATTTATCACAGTTTAGAGTTTAAATGTGCTGGAATTGAATCACAAGGACATTACCATGAGTGGTTTAATAAATATATCGTAAGCTTCTGAACAATGAACCCTGGAAAGATAGGTGACAAACCCATACAAGGACTTGATTGTTTTCATTCTTACATGTTCAATGAAATATTTTGGTAAAAATTATGCTTGGCTTTACATATTCCAGTAGTTATGAACTAGATGTCACGCAGCAATTTGATGTCACACTGCTCTCTTACAAGTCTGCACAACAACCCTTGTTTATCACAGAATATACAGAGCTCGACTTTCTTTTTTGTTTAACCGGCAATCAAATCCAGACATGTATGAATAAGTTATATAGCTCCCTCTCCTTCCCAAAATCTACCCTGACCCCCACTTTTTTTTTACAATTGTTTAAAAATTACTGAATATTATTATATCAACCCAACTTACAAAGAATGAAGTTTAACAATACTAGCACAACCATAATGCTGGTATTCACTTATCTAAATCAACTTTCCCCTCCAATCCTCAACCCTAAAAAAAAAATTCTTGGAAAATATGAGTGACCTTTATTAAGCAGAGGGCTTTAACTATTGTACTACGGAAAATATGACATTAATATTCTTCGAACAACTATTGTGATAAGCAAAATTTTAGAAGTATGAAAAGAATTTATGAATAACGAAAAAAGAATTATGTTTGAGTACTGCTATTTGGCATGTTTAAGTCTAATGTTCAGACCTTTGGTGAATACAGACTCATGTACAGACTCAAGAAAGACTTACTTGAAGTTTCTGAATCGCCCTCCTTTCTTACCAGGTAGAGACCAAAATAATAAACAAAGTCATCTGGAAGATCTATCTGAGACGCTACAGTCTGTAACAGAACAAAAATACTATTGTTCAACTTTCACCCTGTTTAATTTCTAAAATGAACTGGTCCATCGTTCAATTTGGGCAATACAATTTACGGATGTGCAGGCTGATCTTGGTCTGCACTGGTCACAAAAGCGGAATCTCTTGCCAGCTGCAGGTTAAAGATCAAGACGAAAAACATATTTTTGCCCCTTTCTTTAACTTCAGGGTTTTTTTTAAAATGAAAATTTGGCATTAAAATTCTCACTTAAGAGGGTGGTATATGTGTATCTTAATGAAATCGCCGGTATGTTTAAACTATTTTAAGAAATCAGAGAGAAATGATTTTAATGAACATAATCTTGCTATGTATCATCTGGTCTAGGAAAGGACAGCTGTCATCTAATGGTTGCTGTCTGATTAGGAAGTAACTGGTTTAAAGCCAAGTGAGTTAGAATGTGGCCCTCTTCAAGCGACACAGACATAGTGCAAGTACTTTCAATTTTTCAGAAAACAAGAGCATTGCCTTGCGGGTGCATATGCTCATCTGATTTTTTTTTGTCTCAGCATAATAGAAATATTATAGTTTAATTTGTGCTATTTTAACATTAAATTCTGCTGTGCTTGAAGAAAACAAGAATGATGTCAACACTACATGACACAATTTACAAAGCTGCAGTTACAATGTATATAGGTGCAGTTATATAGAAGCTGACAATATGTATGTCATGTCCACTTAGTATCAATGGTGTATACCAAAGTTCATTTTAACTGGATGAAAACTGTAGCAGAAGTTAGAGACACAAGAAATTGATTGACAGACAGATAGAACTATATTTGTCTCCCAGGTTTTTGAACCTGGAGGCATGAAAATATGAAAATCCATTTCTGCTAACACTTACTGAATTACCTGCTGGTCAATAGTCAAAAATATTGACCCTCAGTAATTTGGACCTGAAGCAGTAACTTTACTACCTACCAGCAAATTCAATAAATGTATAAGGATAAAAATTACTGTTCAACATAGGTTGAAATTTTGTGATCCAAATATGTAAGTATATATAAAGAGTACCTCTAGCACATCTTCTGTCTGATCTGTGGAGATGATATTCACTGAGATCTTGTGACCATTCATTAAATAAACATCAAGACTAACATTCTCTGGCTGCTCCTTCTGTGTCTCCTGAAAACACCGGTAGATCATTATGTGAAAGATTGGCATTTTTGGACAAATATAGATTTTTTAAACTGGTGAAAAAAATGGAAATGGTATCAAATATCCGACCTAAAAAGTGGTAGTGAATAATATTAGCTACAAGAACATTATGCAAGGAAAATTGAACACAAACTAAATCCCCCTACCACATTCTCTCTCCAGTTGGTTTTACATATAATTATCCCCCAATCAGTATTTATAGACACAACATCAAACATATAAAATATGAGGAGCGTTCAATATGTAATGTTATTCCGTATGTAGTTCCCTAACCGCTTGGTATTTTTAGATGTGGTTTTCGGCACATTATAGAGCATTTTATTGGGAACACAATGCTATATAAATTATAACAATCGGTAGATTCAAAGTACAAATATAATCATTTGAATGAGGTGTACTAGGGTATACTGGACAATTTTATGTCCAAAATATTGAGATTGTAATATGCAATTCCTTGATTCTACTATTCAACAACTAGAACTATAGTTCAACTTTCAGTTTAAACAGATAAAACAAATCATGATCTTCACAAAAAACATTTGAAAACTAAAATAACAAGAGCTGTCTCCATAGGATGACACATGCCCCCGATGGCACTTTGAATGAATATATAGTTATGGCCGATGTTAGAGTTTAGGACCTTTGACCTACGGAACTGGGTCTTGCGTGCGACACGTCGTCTTAATGTGTCACACATTCATGCGTAGTTATTTTAAAATCCATGCATAAATGACAAAGATATGGACCGGACACGCCTATCAATGCACTATCATGAAAAATGACCTTTAACGTCTAAGTGTGACCTTGACCTTTGAGCTACGGACCTGGGTCTTGCGCGCGACACGTCGTCTTACTGTGGTACACATTCATGCCGAGTTATTTGAAAATCCATCCATCGATGACAAAGATATGGACCGGACACGCTCATCAATGCACTATCCTTTAACGTCTAAGTGTGACCTTGACCTTTGAGCTACGGACCTGGGTCTTGTGCGCGACACGTCGTCTTACTGTGGTACACATTCATGCCAAGTTATTTGAAAATCCATCCATCGATGACAAAGATATGGACCGGACACGCCCATCAATGCACTATCCTTTAATGTCTAAGTGTGACCTTGACCTTTGAGCTACGGACCTGGGTCTTGCGCGCGACACGTCGTCTTACTGTGGTACACATTCATGCCAAGTTATTTGAAAATCCATCCATCGATGACAAAGATATGGACCGGACACGAAAATTGCGGACAGACTGACAGACCGACAGACAGACTGACAGACCGACAGACGGTTCAAAAACTATATGCCTCCCTTCGGGGGCATAAAAAGTTTATAACAGAATTAAAACAAGAGGACCATTATGGTCCTGAATCGCTCACCTGTCCCCACATGACCCAGTTTTGAACTGAGTATGACGTCGTTTTTTTCTATTATTTGACATAGTGACCTAATTTTTGAGCTCATGTGACCCAGTTTTGACCTTGACCTAGATATCATTAAGATAAAAAGTCTGACCAATTTTCATGAAGATCCATTGAAAAAATGCCTCTAGAGAGGTCACAAGGTTTTTCTATTATTTGACCTAATGACCTAGTTTTTGAAGGCATGTGACCCATTTTTGAACTTCATCTAGATATCATCAAGGTGAACATTCTCACCAATTTTCATGAAGATCTCAGAAAAATATGGCCTCTAGAGAGGTCACAAGGTTTTTCTATTTTTAGACCTACTGACCTTGTTTTTGTCCGCATGTGACCCAGTTTCGAACTTGACCTAGATATCATCAAAGGGAACATTCTGACCAATTTTCATGAAGAACCATTGAATAATATGGCCTCTAGACAGGTCTAAAGGTTTTTCTATTTTTAGACCTACTGACCTAGTTTTTGACCAAAGTTGACCCAGTTTCGATCTTGGCCTAGCTATCATCAAGATGAACATTCAGAACAATTTTCATACAGATCCCATAAAAAATATGGCCTCTAGAGAGTTCACAAGGTTTTTCTATTTTTTGACCTAATGACCTAATTTTTGAAGGCACATGACCCAGTTTCGAACTTGAACTAGATATCATCAAGTTGAACATTCTCACCAATTTTCATGAAGATCCATTGAAAAGTATGGCCTCTAGAGAGGTCACAAGGTTTCTCTATTTTTAGACCTACTGACCTTGTTTTTGACCGCATGTGACCCAGTTTGGGACTTAATCTAGATATCATCAAGGTGAACATTCTGACCAATTTGCATGAAGATCTATTGAAAAATATGGCCTCTAGTGAGGTCACAAGGATTTTCTTTTTTAAGACTTACTGACCTAGTTTTGGACCGCACATGACCCAGTTTCGAACTTGACCTAGATATTATCAAGATGAACATTCTGATCAACTTTCATAAAGATCCCATGAAAAAAGTGACCTCTAGAGTGGTCACAAGGAAAAGTTTATGCACGCACGCACGCACGAGCAACGGATGCCGCGAGATCACAAAAGCTCACATTGTCACTTTGTGACAGGTTAGCTTAGATGACTGTGTATATTTTTACTTGAAAAATGATAAGTTGAGTACAATAAGCCTACGCAATAATCATTATTCAAAATATTCTTGTATCTTAAGTTGATACTAGTATCTTAATTCTCGATTGCGAAACTAGTTCTTACAACGTTGATTAATTGCTCTCAACACCCATTCTAGATGGAATCAACCTCGAGCTTGTGGTTTCAGACAAGAAGATTTTTGAAGTTTTTTCCTATACAAGTCTTTGTTAACTTGGGACCCCCGGGGCGGGGCCTCTTTTCACACCAGGGGCACAATTTGAACAATCTTCATAGAGGACCAATAGATAAAGTCACATTCCAAATATCAATTAAGGCTCTACGCCTTGCTGTTTTTGACAAGAAGATGTTTAAAGTGGACGCACAACACACGACAGACAGTGAGTGGTCACAAAAGCTCACAATGAGCCTTTGGCTCTGGTGAACTAAAAGTCTAAATCATACATGTAGAGAACAGGATGCATTTTTTAAACACTGAAACCCACCTGTTGTGCTGTTAACAAGAAACTGTTGAACACATCACTGTTGGCTATTGCTGCTTCTTGACTCACTGTAAAATAATAGCGGTAACATTAACTTAAGCTCATCAGTATCAGATACTGCTACTTCTTTAACTACCATAATAAAACACTGTAAATCTTGATCTTCACCTTTTAAATTTCTGAAATGGATTGGTCCATCTTTCAGTTTAAGCAATACCATTTATCATTCAAAGGGAGTGTTCACTGAAAATTTACTGACTGAACAGCAAACAGTACAGATCAAGATCAGCCTGCACGGATGTCCATGCAGGCAGATCTTGGTCTGCACTGGTCGCTAAGGCAAAACCACTTACTACCAGTAAGCTAAAGTTTAAAGTGACTCGTTCAGACATTTTAAGGGAAAAAAATTCTCTCAAAAATCCATGTCTGTAGTGAGAAACTGACTAGTAGAACAAACTAACTGATATAATTTTTTTGCATGACAGATCCTAACAACTAACCAAATATAACATTATTATTGTGCAGGTGGCAGAAAACCGTCACAAGTCATTATTGAAACAAAGAAGAAGATATACATTCTCTTTGTTTTCACCTATATCTAACTCTTTCCAGTCAGTTTATCATTTTCAGTATCATATATACATTTGGAAATGAACACATCCATCCATCCATCCCATCTTATCCCATCCCATCCCTCCATCCATCCATCTAGTCAAACCCCTGCTGGGGACCTAGACTTTGCGTGTCAACTAGCAAGAATGTTAAAAAGTAACAAGAGATCACAGAGTGATCTTGGCGCCCACCAATGTGCCATTTTTGAGTGTTCCAAATTTCAAGACTTATTGACTAGCTCAAGGTCAAATTTCATTTCCATACACAACACAAATCTATGCAAGTGGTCCAAATTTGAAGGCTGTAGCTTGAGAAATGTAAAAGTAGGTCACTAGGTCAAAATCCAGGTCAAATTTTACTTCGGAATACAAAACTATGCATGTGGTCCAAATTTGAAGCCTGTACCTTCAAAAATGTGAAAGTAGGTCACTAGGTCAATGTAAAGGTCAGTTTGTTTCGGCACACAAAACTATGCATGTGGTCCAAATTTGAAGGCTGTAGCTTGAGAAATGTAAAAGTAGGTCACTAGGTCAAAATCAAGGTCAAATTTTATTTCGGAATACAAAACTATGCATGTGGTCCAAATTTGAAGCCTGTAACTTAAAAATGTGAAAGTAGGTCACTAGGTCAATGTAAAGGTCAAAGGTCATTTCAGTACATAAAACTATGCAAGTGGTCCAAATTTGAAGGCTGTAGCTTCAAAAATGTGAAAGTAGGTCACTAGGTCAATGTCAAGGTCAAATTTTTTTTCGGAACACAAAACTATGCACGTAGTCCAAATTTGAAGGCTGTAGCTTGAGAAATGTGGAAGTAGGTCACTAGGTCAAAATCAATGTCAAATTTCATTTTGAAACACGAAACTATGCATATGGTCCAAATTTGATGCCTGTACCTTCAAAAATGTGGAAGTAGGTCACTAGGTCAAAATAAAGGTCAAAGTTTTTTCCAGTGCACAAAATTATGCATGTGGTCCAAATTTGAAGGCTGTAGCTACAGAAATGTGAAAGTAGGTCACTAGGTCAAAATCAAGGTCAACTCATGTCAAGGTTCATCTTGCCACTCAAAAATATACATGTGGTCCAAGTTTGAATGTTGTAGTTACTGACAAGAACATTTTAAAAGCTTTTCCCTATATAAGTCTATATGAACCATGTGACCCCCGGGGCGGGGCCATATTAACCCTAGGAGGATAATTTGAACAAACTTGGTAGAGAACCACTAGATGATGCTACATTACAAGTATCAAAGCCCTAGGCTTTGTGGTTTGGACAAGAAGATTTTCAAAGTTTTTCCCTATATAAGTCTATGTAAACCATATGACCCCCAGGGCGGGGCCATATTTGACCCCAGAGAAATAATTTGAATCATCTTGGTAGAGGACCACTAGATGATGCTTCATACCAAATATCAAAGCCCTAGGCTCTGTGGTTTTGGACAAGAAGGTTTTCAAAGTTTTTCCCTATATAAATCTATATAAATTATAGAACTAAACAAAGGGCCATAACTCACTCATAAATTGTTGAACCAGTCTGATTTTCAGGGGGACACAACTAGGGTACCAATACATCATTCTGACAAAGTTTGATCAAAATCCCCCCAGTAGTTTCTGAGGAGATGCGATAACGAGAAATTGTTAACGGACGGACGGACGGACGGAATGACGGACGGACGGACCACGGACGCAGAGTGATTTTAATAGCCCACCATCTGATGATGGTGGGCTAAAAAGTAGTGGTAAAAAGCAAGAAGGAGAATGGTTACAAACAGGGCAAGTGCATTTAAGGTGAGATGTGCTCAATATGGCTTACAGCCTGACTGAAGACTGGCCTAGACGAGTTGACATCTGAATTTTTTATATAAAAAGTTTCACCCAATCTGAGGGCAAGTAAAAATTCTTTTTAGTTTACGCTTATTTTAACCTTTTACAGGCAACCAAAGTGTTTTTCTGGATTTCAAAACATTTCAGTTTATTATTGGATGAATGTCCACTGAGCCCCCTTATTATAACTTGCATCCTTACTTTTGTCTCAGGAGACTTCAAAATTTAAACTATTATCTGATGATAATTTGGAATATTTATTAATTCTGTAAACATAACTAGAAATAGACTGATTATTTATATTTCTTCCATTGTGACATACAAAAAGTTTTATTTTTCAGTACAATCATCTTACACTTGTAAATATTACTTTTAAATATATAAAATAATTCAAGTTTCTTTTAGTAAAAAAATTATATAATAAAATAACTAAAATTCTAGCTATTATGTTTCACTTCCTTCGAAAAAAGGGAGGTAATTTGCAATGCTGGAAAATACTTCAATAACAGACAATACATACCCAATGATGTTTTTTAGTTTAAACTAATTTATTTTTGCTCGAATATAATGAAAGCTTCAATGGCATCATCTACTTGGCCATGTAGACCCCTCTTCTGATTAAAAACACTGGTTTAATATGCAGATAAAATAGATTTCTATTGTACTTCAATTTTAGCTCAAGATTTTTTTGTAATTTGTATGGTTTTGGTGTCACAATCAGATAGAACACCCATTTTCATATTGTTCTTACTTTTCTAATGATTTTCTACTCTCAAAAGGCAAAACATTTATTGTAGACACAGTAAATTATATTTTAAGAAGTTTTGCAAATACTCATGTAACACTTTTTATTTCCATTATATACTTTCAAAAATAAATCATAATCAAATAGGGTTCAATGATTGTCTGCATATGAGCTGCGCCATGAGAAAACCAACATAGTGGCTTTGCGACCAGCATGGATCCAGACCAGCCTGTGCATCCGCGCAGTCTGGATCCATTCTGTTCGCTTTCAAAGACTATTGTAATTTGCGAAACCATTAGCGAACAGCATGGATCCTATCCAGACTGCTCTGATGCAAAGCCACTATGCTGGTTTTCTCACGGCATGGCTCATATATCTATTACCATTTCTATGATATAGAATTAAGTACTTAAGATCTACTTTCAAAATTAGTTTGTAAGCAATAAATACTGGTATATCAAAATATTAAGGTCCTGAAAATGCGCATAATAAAAATTAATTACATTCTTTTGCAGAAGATACACTCATATTGTCTGCTCTTTTGCTAGCCTTACTTGTTTGGCTTATCTGGATGGCTTACTTTATGATCTGATATTTTACAGTTGCCATTCCTCTAACGGATAGCGACAGTCCAAAGTTATCAAGCTGTCCCTATATAAACGTCTTATTATTTAGCCTACTCCCTTGCTAATATTTCTAACACTAATTATAAGCATTAAATTTCAATAAAGGAATATTTTTTTTTTTATAGTTTGTGCAAATGTTCCACAAAATTTGACTGGCAAAGCAATGAATAGTGCCAGAAGTTCAGGGTTATTAAAACAGTACCAACAATGTCCCTGTGTTGTTCTTTTTGCACTAACTCCTCTCCAAAATAATTTCATTTCTTATATTGGGGGCATTGACCATATCGATACTATAGGATATAAATTCCGTTCTCCGGTATTTCCGTAAATAGGGTCAGGGGGGCTGGTGAGATTAACCGATATACGGACCATGTACAATATCAGCGATTACTGGTATTTTTGCCAGAAGATAAGATTTTAGGAAAGTACTTGCTTTCTCACAATGAAAATAGTATTTTACGATCTCGGCAACAAAATTTTTGCAAAAATAATTTGTAAACCTTGAAAAATGCGAATAATTTCACACCTTCGGTTTGGAGCAACAGAACGGCAGTGCAGAATTAAAGATAAAATTTCAAAAATAAATTAAACTTTGAGGATATTTTTGCTAAATCTTAATGACAACAATGTTTTATGATAAACTGCAATACTTTGTTTAAACCTTGAAAAAAGGATAATATTAAACACTACCGCTATACAGCGCAATGGCCGATACCCGCCCCCCTCACCGTAGAACCGGGAACGGGTGTTTATTGATGGGTAATACTGGAAAACGGGATTTATCCTACAATGTCGATTCCGAGAATAGCCAAAAAGCAGCAATTTATACTCTGATATCCAAACTTTAGTTCCTTTCCATATGCCAGAAAGTGTTATTTCACAATGCACTGCTTATCTATGTCTACATACATACACTTGGCACAACTGTAGACATCAAAAATAAGTATATTATTTAAGTTTGGACTTATTTAAAATCTAGACTACTTCAACAAAGATAATATGAACTTATATACTATCATATTTTAAGTCATCCATAAGGGTTAAATAATGTATCTGAAATGTTTAATAATTATTTCTGCAAAGCAATATTACTGAGCTTTTAATAAAACTTTGTAATCAAAAAATCTTTTGATTAACTGATTAACAACTAGGAACATTATCTTCAAGATATTATAAACAAAGGGAGGTAATTCCTCCAAAAACAAAAAAGGAAGGGAGGTAATTATTAAAAATAAACCTCCCAAAAAAAAACAATATAACTATATTACACAGGACAAAGTTAAATAATAGGAGCTTGAGATCAGAATGCAGATTTTTCAGCCTTATCTGACCATCACAGCTTACAGCCTTTATGTTCCCTCATCTCAAATGGCAATGGATAGCAAATTAATAGATTTTTTCCCTTTTCATACAAGGTAGTCACCAAAGAAAACTTTTTGATATTTCTGAATAATATAGAGAAAGTATGTGGTGCAAGATAAAAATGAATTTTTGCAAAGTGAATTAGGCTTTTTTCTTACTTCATAACTTGATTGTATTTCATGAAATTCATAATTTTCTTATCAATGGAAAACACTGCGATATTTTTCCTATGAATTAAAATACCTGATATATTTCACTCGGGTCTTCTTATAAAATTCAGAAATGTGCTTGTCAAGTTTTGGTGCCCATATGCCCCCCTCCCACTAAAAACTAAAGTTAAAAACCACTGTTTTTAATCCAAAAACAAAAAAAAATATTTTTTTTACCTAAATCCTGATACATTGAAAAGGTCCCAATGTTGCCATAACACAATGGAAGTTTTCACCCGCTGTGGAACAACCAAAATGTCCAGTTCAGTAACAATGCTTGCTACCTTGCTGCCATTAACACATCGGGCATTTAGAAAATATTAAACAACCTTATTCTGCCTAGTCAACAGCTTTAAGTAACTTACATTAATTTTATACTCTAAGCATGCTAAGACACTAAATACAGCATAGGTTTTCTGCTTTCATTTTTTAACAGAACTGTCAAGTGTAACTGTTATTTTGCAGGTTCTATCTCACAAGTTGGTGTCTTTGAGTTTCAATGTCAGTTATTTAAGTCTGTAGACTTGGCAGAATAAGATTGTTTACTATTTACTAAATGCCCAATGTGTAAACATGCATTGTTACTGAACTGGACATTTTGGTTGTTCCAAAGCGTGTGATAGGAAACCCCCATCGTGTTATGGGGATCTTTTCAATGTATCAGTATACATAGGAAACAATCTTCATTTTTTTTTTGTTTTACGATTAAAAACAGTGGTTTTTTATTTTTTTTTAAAGAGGGACCCATATGGCCACCAAGACTGGACGAGCATCTGTGATAATTCACTGACAAGTGCAATATATTAAGTAAAACTAACATATGTTCTTTTTACATGTCTCTTCTGCATATTTATGCTATAAATTAGTTTGCTCCAACATTTTACTATTTACAGCAAAATGATACAAAATACAGATAGTCATAAGTGACCAGCATGAATGATGTGTGACAACAATTTTAGTCTCACTTTACCCTAAAAAAAATAATACACAATGTACAAATAGATCTGCAAAGATGTATCATAGGAATTCAACACGTGTTTGGTCAATCATGATGCCGTATTATGATAAAAATCATTCATAGACATCATTGTATTGACCAAACAAATTGTGCCAAATGCCTGTCTGTAATATGCAAGTATCTACTACAAATATCATTATCAAATCCAATGTCTGTTGTCTTCCATATATTTTCATTATATTAGCAAATAGCTTATATTTTCCATTATATTAGCAAATAGCTTATATTTTCCATTATATTAGCAAATAGCTTATATTTTCTATTATATTAGCAAATAGCTATGCCTATACTATTGACAAGTCAAAATTTGGTTTTATATGAATTTGTAATTACTAAATCTGAGACCCACACTCAACAAATATTAATTAATATAATTTCTACTACAAATCATTCAGAATGCTTGTATATTGTGACCAAAATACTTACAATTAATTCCAGTAAGTTAGGAATATTAAGTTTAATAAGTACTTTGACAGCAATAATTATACCAAAACAAAGAAAAAAGATTGACAACACTATCTGTAACCTATACAAAATAAAGGGAGGTAATTACAGAAAAATGTACTGTGATCAGTGTAAACAACTGAACACAGTCATGCTGTATATTTCTGGCAGATTCTATAAGGACAAAGCATATTGTATGGTTTATTGCAAGATGGTTACATTTTTTTTTAAAGTTTTGGGGTTTAAATCTGCCAGCAAGTTGGAATTCTGTATCAGTGAGACCTCATTCATAAATACCTACAGGCAATATTACATGTATACATACTGGTGTGTAAGTCTGGCTGTTTTGTATCAGCCTATATCAGGTCAAGCTGGAAGTGTAACTTTTTGTATCACACAAGTCTGGGGGACAAGAGCTATGCAGAAAGTACCACTACCAATGAGCCATGATATAATTCATCTCCTCCACATCCCACCCCCCCTCCACCTAAAAAAACCCGCTCTTTGTTTATTCATTCATAATATTTTCTACCCATAAACAGCAAGCAGATTTCAAAATATTTTCATCGACAGCCAAATACACAAAAGCATTAATGGCATAAAGTAGGGAGAGCCAAAAAAATAGTTGTAGTGATATCAATAGATTTAAAAACTAACATACAATCATGTTTGTTAGTTTATCAGGTTGAAAAAATAGTTCCTAAAATAGGTTTACTATTATTCTAGTGTGATACAGGTTAAAAGAACATTCAGTGTATAAAAATGTATAGGTAGGTTATAGAAGGGAAAGTGCACTACCATTTTGATCTGTGGAGTTTTAATCATGTAGAGTTCGTTGTGTTATAACTTTTATATCTGACAACCAAGTCTTAAAGACAAGAGTAATACAAAAATTAAAGCAACCAATGAGAAATTATAAAAACATCCAAGATCAATACACTTAGTGTAATATGCCTATCTTAGTACAACCCAAATTTGAGCTGCACCATGAGAGAACCAACATTATATTATGAACATAGTGTATATGCGATCAGCATGGATCTAGACCAGCCTGCGCATCTGCGCAGTCTGGTCAGGATCAATGCTGTTCACTAACGTTTCTCTAATTGCAATAGGCTTTGAAAGTGAACAGCATGGATTCTGCAGATGCGCAGGCTGGTCTGGTTCCATGCTGGTTGCAAATTCACTAGGTTGGTTTTTTCATGGTTTTGTTAATTGGTCTTGTCACATCCAGCCATAGCAAGCGAAATCTTATGTAACATAATTTAGAAACAAGGTAGTTCCTATGATGCTCCTTCTATTGCTGTAAGTCATTTTGCCCCTAATCATTATACCAGCATCATACCAGTAACACATAAAACATCTGTATAATATGTTATTTTATTAATACATGCCCAGTATTTAGTAAATTCAAAACTTTAGCTACCTCAAAAATTTAGATATCTAAGAAAAAAGCCCTCCTTTGGTTAGTGTAAAAAAATGATGGGACCATCCTTTCAATCTTATAAAACAAAGCCCATACCAATTTGTATATATCTTTCCAACATCAAACGTCTTTCATCTAACTTTGGTCCAGCAATTGGAAACAACTTCTTTGGTGGAAACGGTGGAAGCGCAGTTGCTCCAAACTCCTTCTTTAACTACAAGTAATAAGCAAGAACTTTTCAATATTTTACAGCAAAATAGTACATAATAAATTCAAAACAGCTGAAATAAATTTTACTATATTATTATACATATGAATTCTGTCTGTATTTCGCTAATGAACACAAAATCCTGTACTCCATCGTCCATCTGATACAGAAGAATATTCAATGGTTGGATTACTTGCTTTAGTTGTGACATCAAATATGACATCAGAGATAGCTTAAAAATGGTGTCTTGATGTTCCATGTGGCAAAATGTCCACCATTTCATACCAGTTTTCAGTCTTATTTATTTTAGATTACAGCTATTCAGACTGATATTATAACACTACAAATATGTATACAATAAAAGGGTCATACAGTGCCTTTATTTACATTTGCTGTATTCAGTTTTAACCAAGCCGGATCACAATGTGCAGTTTAGCCTCATGGTATCCAAGCCTGGCATACTCAACTTGAGCTAAATGCAACATTGCAGATCAAGATTTTGTTACAATAACTATTGTATTTGTCCCATGCCAGACTCAGTTGTATAATATTCTTAAACAGCACAAGAAATACTATAAACTCCCAACTACATGTAAGTAATTATTGTAAACTTGGATTTAAGAAAGCAAAAGAACTCGGGCACAAAACATTTTATAGAAAACTTCTCTTTTTATCATGTTTATATCAGCTATAAACTGCATCAGTCTGCATGCTTCGCCTGTTTCAGAAACATATTTACATAATATCCAAAATTCATATCTAGAACGACTTTCTTACAGACGTAGTATTATGTTTGTTTTATTAAATAAAATTGGAAACTGGCCATAAAATCTTAAATGTTTTGGTGTGACACTTAAATGAGCCACGCCATGAGAAAACCAACATACTGCATTTGCGACCAGCATGGATCCAGACTAGCCTGCACATCCGCGCAGTCTGGCCGCAGTCAGTTCGCTTTCAATTCTGTTGCAATTAGAGAAACTATCAGTGAACAGCATGGATCCTGACCAGACTGCGCGAATGCTTAGGCTGGTCTGGATCCATGCTGGGCGCAAATGCACTATGTTGGTTTTCTCATGGTGTAGCTCAAATCAATTCGAAGTGTCAATAGTAAAGTCATACCAACAAACTTCAGGTCAAATGGCCAGATTCCAGTTTTCATGGTGAAGAAATACCATCGAGGAATTATTTCAGGTGTAGGCTGGTACCTGTGTAGAACCATCAACCTTCTACAGACTAGCTGGATGGCTTCCTCTGTAACACCCCAAGCCGGGCTTCAACCTAAAGAGGTAACTGGTGCAGGGAGGGCTTGCTCTGCTATTAACCACTGCAGTCAATAGTGAGGAAACTACACATTTGACTACAATTTATTCAATTTGGATACAAGTGTTTTGGTTGATTTAGCAGTTTTATGCAGCTTTCTGTATAATTTCAACATTCTTCTCATAATATGGTTACAGAAAATCATCAGCCAGGGCTAGCTCTGTGAGGGGTTAGTCAGTCTCCTTAACCAAAAGGGTGTACTAATGCAACGAGGTGAAAACAACAACTCTTACCTGCTCATGAAAACTGTGCAACAGACTAAATCTGGCTGTACAATGAAACACACCATTGATATGGATGTTGAAACTCTGTAAAATAGAGAACAATGTGTTGACTGTTTCATGATAATCAAAAGATCAACACGTTATTAACAACAACTTTACTATTTACCTTATCAACATTTCAGCACTATGCCTTTTTCAAGATAAGCAAGTAAAATGGAAGTTACGTAACGTCAAAAAGATGTTAACGTTAAATATCAGATTCCTACAACTGACCGTTAGCCAGTACAATAATTTTTTTGACTGTTTTACTTAATCCCATATTTGAAATTCATGTAATTATTACAGGTTACAAACACAATAAGGTTTTAAGAACTAAAGAGTAAAATACAGGCATAGCCATCCAATTCCCTTCCAATACTACGATTTTTCTGATGTCTTGGCTATTTATTGACCAATCTGGAATTCCTGGCACAGGATCCCCAGACAAGACATTTCCATTTATACAGGTAACTGTATGAAAGGATCATGCTATTTAAAGCTGATTTTTGAAACATATATTTCCTCATTGTCATGTTAATTTTCAAATCACTTGTGTTAAAATTCATCAACTTCAAAGAAATCATTCAATCATCTAGCTGATACATTATTTGCTGGGGGGAAAAAATGTTGACTGACTTTTAATCAAAGTACTAACAGAATGTTCATCTTGTTTTTATAACAGATAATACAAAAAATAAAAAAATGATGGTATGAACCTGTTATAAATCATAAATATATAATTCTGTACAGTTGACACTCGGTTAAATGCTTAATTGAACAGCCCCCTAAATGATTTAATTAAAACAAGAGCCAAAATGTAAGCTTAAAAATATTAATATACAGTATGAGCCAAGTGATTAGGGTTGACAGTAATAGGACAATTACTAATTTTAGGGCTTTTCTCTTCAAAATTTTGAAGAGGCTCTAACATTTCTTATTTGTGAAAAACAAGCATGACTTCTCACAACTTTACAATTTTGACACTGATTTAATAAGAAATAAATTTTGCGAAAACTCTACAGATTCATGTATTTAGCTATTTAAGAAATAATATATCTCATCCGTGATTTGTCACTGAATAAATCACTGTTTGGAGTTCAGATGCGAAGGAATAATATCACGAGGGCACAGCCCGAGTGATATAATACTACGCATCTGAACGACAAACAGTGATTTATTCAAGTGCAAATCACTAAATGAGATATATTATTTCGATTCTAACACGTTACCAAGGGTTTTAAAGTACATCCTTGTTGGCATTCATTAAATACTTGCCCATTTTCAATCGGTTTCTTTTCCAGCGCGCCACTACGCCGTTTCACGCTATGACGTAATAATTGTGACGTCAGAACAGTGAATTGTTGTTTAATAATTCGCTGTTTCCAGCCTTCTTTGTTTAATAGGAAAATGAATCGGATCGTGTTAGAATGAATTATTTTGCATGGAAGTTTTGTATAGTTTTGGATCCATCTAGGTGGAATTGAGCAATCTTTTATTTTGAAGCCATTTTTGAAATGTGAAGAGTATTTTTCTTTAAAATAATATTATTTAGAACGGAACATATCCTAGTAATTTCAAACTTTTCATTAGCAAGAGCTTGTAGAACATAAAATGCCTTGATGCATTCAGTAATTACACAAGAAATAGAAATTATTTGGTCAATGTACACAAAAATTCTACTGTTCTGGATTAATGTGACTTTGACCTATGACCTCAAAATCAATAGGCTCATCTTCTGGTCATGATCAACCTCCAAACAAGGTTTCGTGAGTTAAAGCCCAAGCGTTCTCAAGTTATGGTACCGAACACTTCAACAGTCTAACTGTTCCGGGACAATGTGACCTTGACCTTTGGCCCACTGACCTCAAAATCAATGAGGGTCATCTGCTGGTAATGATCAACCTCCCTATCAACTTTTATGATCATAGACTCCAAGAGTTCTTGAGTTATCAATTGAAAACAGTTTAACTGTTTTGGGTCACTGTGGCTTTGACCTTTGGCCTACTGACCTTAAAATCAATAGGGATCATCTGTTGATCAAGATCATCCATCCTATCAAGTTTCATGATCCTTGGCCTAGGCATTCTCAAGTTATGGTCAGGAAAACATTTAACTGTTCTAGGCCACTGTGATCTTGACCTTCAAACTACTGACCTCAAAATCAATAGGGGTCATCTTCTGGTCATGATCAACCTCCCTAACAACTTTCATGGTCATAGGTCCAAGCATTCTTGAGTTATCATTCGGAAACCATTTTACTGTTCTGGGTCATTACAACCTTGACCTTTGACCTACTAATATCAAAATCAATAGGGGTCATTTGCATTTTGCTGGTTACAACCAACCTCCTTATCAACTTATGTGATCTCAGGCCCAAGTGTTCTTGAGTTACCATCCGGAAATGGATTGGTCTACATAAAGGCTGACCGCCAGTGACCGACATCTGCAAAACAATATACCCCTCCTTCTT
Organism: Mercenaria mercenaria; assembly: GCF_021730395.1. Lineage (NCBI taxonomy): Eukaryota > Metazoa > Mollusca > Bivalvia > Venerida > Veneridae > Mercenaria > Mercenaria mercenaria. The sequence goes on from NW_026463639.1 coordinate 24,023, forward strand.
CAAAGGTGGGGGGGTGGGGGGGGGGGGCATAAAAAGTATAAGAAGCTGTAAAAAGAGAATATGCGTAAGAATGATCTCAGTTATTATAGCAGCGAGCTGACACAAATCTTTAGACACAATACTCTTTATTCAAATGATAATAAAATATGACTAATATGACTATATATGTCAACAATAATTGGGTTGTAAATAAAATATTATATGTGCTAAAACAATCAGTAGATATTATAAGCCATTTATTATAGATAAATGAAAATTCTTCACAGAAATAAATTGAATTTTGTAATGATTTACTGAAATAATACAAACAGGTGTTATAGGAGAGATTGCCATGATGTCACCCATTAACATTCTATTTATGATCAGAGCTCCAGATAAGTTTTTTTGCAATTACTAACGGTACTACCTGATGTTCTGTGAAATAAGTAACAGTACTACCTGATATTTTATTTAATTAGTTACAGTATTACCTGATATTTTGTGAAATTAGTAATGGTGGTACAAGGAAACAGACAAAAATTAGCAGCAACCATGAACACATCAACAACCGGACGAATAATGTCTTTTTCAATGTTTATTTCTCTCGCAGCGAAGAAACATGTGTAAGCATTGTCTTCTTTTTGAATTTCTAATTTCTTTTAAGACCTGCCTATCACCTGTTGCACTGTCATTTTATTTTGCTTAGATCAGTAGTTCGCGCTAATGAAATAAAGTACCTGAACAGACCACCAAGTGCGCAACTTGGCACGGACATGCAACTCGGCTCGATCTTCTTTTGAAATTCATAATATTGTACTGATATGACCACATTTTAAAATAAATTCATACTGATATGGCCACTTTTTAAAATGAATTTGTATCCAACCACTATCACATCTGTATTTACAAAAGTACAGTCCTTTCTTCACTCATTTATGGATTTTCAAAAATCAAAATCTTTAAAATACTTGCAATTATCATATTCAAATATATATTTTTTTAATGAATAACCGTTTTAAATGACAAGATTTTAATAACGGCGTGATGATTAGGGCTGTGTATTGAAGGGAAAAAAATCAATACGATATGTATTGCAATAAAGAAGGATCAAAACACGATACGTATTGGCAACTTCAAAGCTGCAAACATAACGGGACCTCTATAATTGTTTGTTTTGGGTAAAATGACCATGTACTGAAAATGTCAAGCTGTGTGAGCTCTTATAAAATTTGCACCTAGTTAAAATTGTTAAAGAAAGCACAGTCTTTTTATCTAATAGATGTATCAGTCTATTTCAGAGCTATACATAGGGAAAGCTTAAAGTCTTAAATTTCGACTGAGAACTTAATACATACATGGTATGCAAGGCCTTTATTAGTATAATATATATATAAGATCTTTAATAATACATACATGGTATGCAAGGCCTTTATTAGTATACCAGATCTTTAAGTTTGTTTTGCTTTCAATTTATTTCTTTGATTATTCAAATTACTACAATGAAAACAGCAACACATATGGTAGCAACATCCTATACGTAAATGGAAATCCCTGTAGCAGATTCGCCAAAGTGGAAAATACCGGCATGACGTATGAATTTCATTTAAATTTAGCAAGTTATTTCCAGTCGGTGTGTGAATAGAAATAAAAAGCCAATTAGGGGTGGAATTTCCTTAAATGCTTGATTTACATGAGGCGTCATGCTTGTGTTCCCGAAGATGGATGTACGGTACAGGGATTAGGAACAACCACATTCAACATCTGCATTGTTTCCAGGTCCATATTTATTTTTTCAAATCAGTATTTCCTTATCGATGATTGGCCATCTTTTGGGCAAAAGAATAATCTTTCACAAATGGGTATATCTAACAGCTCCAACCATTTGAATAGATAAGCTAGAAACTGAATATATGGCAAAGTTTTGAATTTTGATCTTACAGTGTAGGTTGATCCAGATCCATCAGTTATCTCCTGTGTGTCTGGGATTGAAAAATGCATATTTTTCCTGTTCAATTATAAACAGTTTGAATTTTTCATATGTGTTTAAATACAGTCATTAGAATTAATTTACAACACTATTGCATAATTGTTACGAAAATGTTGTTGACATTTCTGGGAACTCCCCTTTCCTTTGAAAAATGCTTAATTCATATACAAATACGCGTAAATAGGTCAAAACGCCTTCCAGTATGACAAATTACATTTTTCTTTTCACTTAGGACGGAAAAATGTATTTGCAATGGCAGTCGTTCGTTTATAAAATTAGTTTATAAAGTTAATTCCTCGTTAAATTTCAGAATCCCCCATCTTTGACGGTGGGCTGTGATTATCTTAAGTAAGGAAATTTGGTTTAGGTATAATACTCTTATTGAATGACATGGGTAAAAGATGCCTAAATCTAATGCATCACACGAACAAAACTAGTCGTCAACATTAAAATGCCCCTATTGGATGTACGTACGTATTGAGTGTACTGACATAGGTTAGAGTTAGGTTTTACAGTATAGGTTTAATAGTGTACATTCAATGCGTGCGTACACTGGTTATTAATAAAACCCGGACCGGACCGGCCCGGCCCAATCCACGGAAATAGCCGATTCCGAATGTACGGAAACCACCGGAAACTTACGGACGGAAGGCTAATATAATTACGAATGGTGATACCGTCATCTTAATCAAGGCAAATTTATGTGTATTTTATTTCATTATTACAAAAGTAGAAGCAAAGTATTTAATATTGATGATACGTATGTTTGATGAAGTAGTGCACTTAACATAAGCAAAGACCTAAAATAACAAGATATTTGAATCACACTCAAAGAAGTAATACGTTCGGCAGTCGATGTGTCATTTTGTGTACCGGACAGACACGAGATAGCAGTTTGCAGGATACTTTCAACAGAACTGGACAGGCTAGTTAATGGTACGCCGTTATTTCACACCTAACGATGTGACACGAGGTTGTGTAGTACGGCGAAGGGGTCTATACCGTGCACTGGAAGTATTTATAAAATTTGGTTGCCCGACCAAGATAGCGTTTTAGCATATTAAGTATTAATTTAATGAAAATATCTTGCCTTAGGGAACATATGAATATAAACACTCTTATATTAATTAAGGTTGTCAAAGATTTGCATTGATAAGTACACATTTTGCGAAAATTAACTAGAAATGTAAGTTTATGAAATTATTATTATACTCCTTTTGCGTATCTCGAAAATAGATGAACTTTGAAGCTATGCGCTGTTTTCATGCTTGCCATTTGTTTCAGGTTGTTGAAGTATTCAAATTTGAATATAAAACTAAATAAACTAATAAATTATATTAAAAGCTAAAAAAATAGTCCACTTTTTACATTTTTTCATATTAAAGGGAGGCAATTACAAAATTTCATAAAGAGTATCAAAGTAAACATTTCCAGAAGAGGTATAACTCTATGTAATAGGTCTTTAGTTTAATCATATTTTATTGTAATTTTCACACAAGACATTATGGTAAATGTACATCAAGACAATAATATACAGATAATATGTAGAGATAAATATATACAACAGCAAACTATCATTACATCAAGACATATATAATACCACTGTACATTAAGATACATTCGGTAACTTAGCAAAGGTGCGAAAATAAAAAAGGGTTGGACCACAAGTTTTACCAACATTAGAAATCGGTCCGTCCCTGGCTGTCAAATTAATGTTAGTTTAAACTAAATGGCGGATATTTTGTTTGGACTAGAATGGAAAGAAAAATATGCTTAACAAAATGTAATTTTCAGATATAACTTTACTTATATAGCAGAAGAGTTAAGATAATAAACTAATTATAATTAGTAGAAAAGCGGGAAAATAAACAATCGAAAAAAAAAAAAAAAAAGAAAACAAACACAGGTCTTTGTTCCTGAAATACAAGAAAACTGAAAAAAATATATCATAAAATGTTACTCAAATGATAAATCATATGATTTAGCTTTAAACAAAACCGGGTGATATGTATGGAGATGATACCCGGAGTTACAGTAAGTTGTAGAAACATGCCCGCTCAGTCTGTTTAAAACAAAACAATAAAAAAAAACGGTAAATATCTAATATGGATAAATGGGAGGGTAGTGATAGCAATGAATTTTCGTGTTTTAACAATTTACTGCTAACGTTATTTTTGTTTTTAGATTATTTAATTTTTGATTTCTCTTTCTTTTATATTTGAAATAATACTAGCATATCTTTTTAACACAGAATTTAAAAAAAAAAAAAAACCCGGTCTGGTCGGACTACGAACTATGCTTATGCTATGCTTATACAACTATTCACACAATGTTAACATGTGGACGTCACAGCTGGAAGTCAATATGTGTGTTTGGCTCCGCCTTCGAGAAAATACGACTTTTTATCGTTGAACATGTGACTACATCTAGAACAATGGAAAGGACTATAAATATAGATTTAATGATAAAAACAATAATTTCATATCACATGCGCAACAACGCTATTTTGTTTTTCTGCGCATGTGATATTACATTTTCATGTCTCCCTATGAGAGATCGATACTTTCGTACTGATTAAAAGACGATGCGCTTATTTATACATAGAATTAAATTACTTTATCTTGTGTTCATACATGTGTGAACCCGGCCTATTTTCCTTTTCTGCTTTTGAATGCTTTGTTCTACATGCAAAAATGGAAACAATTTTTCATCAAATATTAAATTGAAAATTTCACCATCAGATTGGAAATTAACTAACTACTAACTACTTGTTGAAGTATGCCCATAAATACAGCGTTATGTAACCTCAAGACTATACCTATCAAAAAGTATTTTTAAACAGCAAAGTCGCGACAATTTCTAAGTGCTTACTAGTAAAGTCTCCTTAATTCTGTCTTCATTATTTGGTAAGTAATAACTTTTTTAATGTTAAATAAATCATTTCATTAATTTTTCGATATAATAAAATAAATAATGTATTCATGAGAGGGTGATCCCTCAAAATAACTCTATCTGTGACTAATATTTTTCAATGCGACAATTGTAAGTTAATGTAGAGAAAGAGTTTAGTATTTTTAATGTAAATGTATAATAAAATGTTGACGAAAATGGGCTTAAATTCCTAAAAGGCCACAACAGGAAAAATTCTTCCCGGCTAATTCTGACTTTTTAAGTTGGTCAGGACTTTGATATGCACAATCAAAATTTTCCTAGCACCGCAGCATGAAAATGAACCTGATAGTCATTTTATAATTTTATTTCATTCAAAAACATTTCAGGAACATTTTCAGAAAATAAAAGCTACATACTAAGTGGCGAACGACCAGTAAAATGTTTAATAAGAAGTACTATATAATGTTTTTCATTACGCCGCTTTTGTGTGTAACATGTATTCAGGTATACACGCGTAACAATAAAGATCGGAAAGAAATCGAAAATGGCTGACAAAATAAGAATATAATTAAAATGAAATTTATGCTGTTGTAAACTTTTTTTAGTGATTAACTTATTTTTCCCTTAGATACAAGCGTTTGTATGTAAAAATTGAGTGTGCAATAGCTGCGCGTGAAAATAGGGTAGGAGAAAATTGAGACAATACAGCGAAAACGAAGAAGGAGACCCCTGTGTATTTTTCGCTCATATTACAATTCATTTTTTTTTATCATAATTGTATTTGTGAAAAAAAGAACACACTACTTCGTCATTCCATTTGAAAACATATAAGTTTCAATGGACCTGTTATACCAATTGAAACATAATTACTTTTTGGATATAATGGACAACCCAAAAAATAAATTATTCTCCGTAAAAACAGAAACGTCACAACTATATATATTTAGGGTTGAGCTAAAATTTGATTTCACGACGCGATTTGGACGCGATTTGCGTAAGGAGTACAAATTTTAACTTTTCAATACAATGTAATATCGGGTGAAGATCAACTTTTACTATTATTTAAACAAGTTATGAGGGATGCAACTTGTTTTTTTTTGGAAAATCCCGCTCATTACACTTTCTTAACCGTAAAGTTGAAAAAATTTGTAAGGTTAAAACTTTTCTGAGATGCTTTATGGATTTAGCCACACATGGACAGTTTAACAAACCATTTTAGCTGGAGAATTAATTACACTCAGATCTTTCGTAAAAAACTGCAAACTATCGTACAATTACTCTGTATACAAAAAAAGAGCAACAGTTTAATTTGCATAATTACAATAGGTTTGGTTCTACCAATGAAAACCTCACAAAACGTAGGGTCTCAGAATGCGACAGCATTAAAGCTGCTCAATATAGATCCAAGTACAGTTCACTTCCGGTGTGGTTACGTGACCATAGTAAAGTAAGCAATGTTAGAGTAAATCGTCTGCAGTACATTGTGATATTGATAAACTTACAAAAAAAAAAAATCTTAATGAAGAAATTTGTGAGATTTGAAGAAACAACATCCATTCAAAGTTTTATTTTGCTTTTCCAGACTTATTTGTAAATTATGATTAGCGGGCTCAAACGATTCTTCAGTTGTTATGTATCAAACATGCCGAGCACTAGTTAGCAAACTGACTGAAAAGGCATTCTGTTTACAATAATATATCAAATCAACCTAAATAAATTGCAAAGTTTTGCAAGATATGTCTAACCATTGAAGTTTAATCTTGAAGTATCTAAATGCATAATCTGAAAGTGTAGAGCATTGGTAAATATCCAAACGAACCTTAACAAGTTTTTACTTGGTCTTTTTTCACGAAACAGTGTGAATCGTTCTGTATATTGAGTGCAGTTAAATGGTAATTTTATTCCCATTTAAAATATTTCTTTTTCGCGCCGAGCTCTGGTTCACCAACTAATGTGAAATACACTCGATGACTGCTTCCTGAAACTAACCAGTACTCGCACCGAAAGAAGGGACTGTTGGAGTCACGGTCAAAATCCGCTGACAGGATTCGACCCCGCGACCTCCGGTTTACGAGACATCTGTACAAAAATGAAAAAGGTAAAATTTGTATCTCGATTCTACTCTATATAGTTTTGAAATGATTTGAATATAACTTAAGTAAGCCAGTTTATTCAGAGATTACTTGCAAACTTAAAAAAAAATAAATAAAAAAGATGTTAAAACATAATAGCAACCTGCCGAATATGAAATCGATTATCGAAAGTGCAAAGGCTATGCCACAAACTGCAATGTGCCACAATATATTCAATTTGTGACTTTCATCGTACGTCAATTCAGTCGACTAAGTTCAAGAGATACTCAGAATACTGCGTGAACAAACCTATCTCAGTATTTGTTTCTATATATTTATACAGGAATATTTTAAAAATATGGGGTGCCGTGTGTATAACTTTTCAATATTCAACGCTGCATTCTTCGTGCGTAATCGGTTTCCCGACCTATCCTAATTTTTTTACATGACCCTAAATGTTTAATGGTATTTGAGATTTTTTAAAAACTTTTTGTTAAAAAGTTTTTAAAAACTGCTCATTCTATTCTTTAAAAATATTAGAAATTATTCGTATTCATTTGTTTTAAATAAAAATAATTTCCGTAAAGTCTCATTGAACAAAAAAATATAAAAAACCTGCCTATTTTTTAGGCATGTTACCGGACACAAAGAATTATTTAGGCTTTGGGGATGCACAGGTGAAACAAAAACTCTTTGAGGCCCGAGAGGAATATAACAACTTTTTGGACAAAACGTGATTATAAAATAGTATATAATGATAACGATAGAAATTTTCGGGAACTAATTAGAAGGCTCGTCAAAACAACGCTATGTGTAACGACTTCCTGTGTACAAGTTTACAAATTATATTAAGACATTTTTGCAATCAGAGAGAACACGCAGTTTTAACCCATTCATCAAAGAAGTTCCTCGCGGGCATCATAAAGTTCAGTGTTTTTTACTAAATTCTAAATATGTAAATTGATATCGACACGATATCATTCGTAATTATATTAGCCTTCCGTCCGTAAGTTTCCGGTGGTTTCCGTACAATCGGAATCGGCTATTTCCGCGGTTTGGGCCGGGCCGGGCCGGTCCGGGTTTTATTAATAACCCGTACACTCAATGCGGACAATTTAATGCCAACCGGTAGTAGTTCTACATCTACAATTAATGCACTGCCCAACAATCAATACTGATTATAACAGCTTTGTTTGAGACAGGCTGTTAAGATATGAGCAAGCTCATTAGATGCAAAGTTTAAAAGAACTACAATTACTTCCAGCCTCTCAGTAAATAGAATTAAACTGGGGCTGAGCTGTATACATGTATAAACGGAGACAATTCCAGGAACGAATTGATCTTGGAAAAAGGGAGTTGGAGTAGTATTGCGTGTGAAACTGATGGATCAAGTAATTCAGGTTCCTTGTAAACATCTATGAGATGGTTATTGTCAACTGTAAAAAAACTGTACTTTATTTTGAAAAATATAATGAGGGTTTTTTTTATACATAGTTTTTTATTGCATTCATAGTAAGTGGTAATTTTTAAATCATGATGAGTTTTGTAACAACATGTATTCATTGATCGAAACACATGTTCAGTATGTATGACGTCATAGTGCATGAGTGATTTTCAATTTAGAGTTTCTTTGAAAATGTTGCAATTATATTGACGGAAGGCATGAAAAAGTACCTAACAAGTCTGACGAACCCATGTGTTTTCATAGTTCTGATCCGTGGCTCTAGTTATATTATTATTATTATTATTATTATAGCGCCCTTTTCATGATAAACACGTTCAAAGGAACTTTGCATAGCGCAATGGACGCGACATTCATCCTCTACTAGTACAGACACAGAGCGACCTGACCAGAGGGACGGAGTGAGATAAAACCCCCACCCACATCCCCGCCCCAATCCTTTTTATATGCAGGCCTGTCCGGCGAACTTAGCCTAGCTTATTGCGGATAGACTACCTGGTTATTTAATGTGCCCGGTGTATAGCACCGATACACGAGAAGTCCTCTTTCCTGGGAAAATCCATTTTGGTGGGAGACACTTAAAACATATCCAGTGCCTGGAGTGGGATTCGAACCCCGGACCTCTTGATTGACAGTCAAGCGTGCTACCACTAGACCACCATCCGACCTATAGTTACCTCCCCTGACGGATAGTGAATTAAATGAAATGCAGTCAAATGCGATACACATAAATGTGAGCCTTCAGCTGACCTTTTAACAGATTTTATTCATTATCTTGATGTTTCAAATATAAAAAAAATGCTACAGAAATTGCATAATACGGTTTGCGAGAAAGGTGAGACGGAAAGGCCGTATAGTTTAGTTCTATTTCACGATTTTCTGTATCCTTTCATGTTGATTTGTATTCCAGTGCCCATTTTACATATATGGTCCTTTATGTGCACCTCTGCACAACTGTGCCCGCTTAACAGTAATCCATTATGTTCTTCTTTTGCAAACATATCCTCTGATCTTTTTTAAAAATCAAATGGAATGTTGTACTGATAGACTCCTACTGGAAAAAAATGTGAATTGAAAAATATTTACGCAGGAAACTAATGCCACGTACTGTATTTATAATATTGAACATATATATAATTGTGTATACAAAATGAATTTTAGCCTTTGTCTATTTATTGTTGTCAATTGCACGTGCTGCATTTTACTTGTAGATATGGAGATAATTATTATAATGCATAAATGGTTTCAATAGACTTGAAGAACCCTAAATGAATAGTCCAAAGTAATATATTGTATGCATTTTATCTAGAATTACATGGTATTCTGTCTGGACATGTGCATTGCAAGTTTTCTGCCGACAAAGCCATTAGAAACAAGAGCGCCGCCAAGCGGGGCAATATACGCCCAAAGGCTTACATCATAGGACGGGAGAACTTGACTGTTGAAGCCCCAAAGGACTGGAACAACAAAAGGAAAACTTCAAAAAAAAAAATCTAAGTCCACAAAAAAAAAATTCAAAGTCTAAAAAAAAATCCTTATCAGGTACAGGTATGTAAAAATACACCTTAAAATTGGAGGTACCATCCATGTTGTACCACAGAAAAGTGGTCTCGGTTTTTCCCTACGGCCAATAATAAAAAAGTTTCAAAATAAGCTATTTATAGTAACATAAAAGGGAAGTAATTAAAAAAAAATTTATTGTAAGTACAAAAAAAGAGATCTGCCAAATAAAAACAAGAGCACTGCAATGCAGAGCAATATACACAAAGCAAAGTCATATATGACCTTTGACCCTTAAGTGTGACCTTGACCTTGAAGCGAGTCATCCGGAACATGCGCTCTGCACATCGTTGCAATGTGGTGAACATTTCTGCCAAGTTTCTTTGAAATCCTTCCAGCAGTTCAAGAGTTACAGAGCGGACACGAAACAAACTGATATGACTTTTGACCCCTAAGTGTGACCTTGACCTTGAAGCAAGTCATCCGGAACATGCGCTCTGCACGTCGTCTTGGTGTGGTGAACATTTGTGTCAAGTTTCTTTGAAATCCTTCAAGGGGTTCAAGAGTTACAGAGCGGACACGAAACAAACTGATATGACTTTTGACCCCTAAGTGTGACCTTGACCTTGAAGCAAGTCATCCGGAACATGCGCTCTGCACGTCGTCTTGGTGTGGTGAACATTTGTGTCAAGTTTCTTTGAAATCCTTCAAGGGGTTCAAGAGTTACAGAGCGGACACGAAACAAACTGATATGACCTTTGACTCCTAAGTGTGACCTTGACCTTGAAGCGAGACATCCGGAACATGTGCTCTGCACGTCGTCTGGGTGTGGTGAACATTTGTGTCAAGTTTCCTTGAAATCCTTCAAGGGGTTCAAGAGTTACAGAGCGGACACGAAATTGCTAACGGACAGACGGACGGACGGACGGACAGACGGACGGACAGACGGACACCAGCGTCATAACATAATACGTCCCTTCGGGCGTATAAAAATGTAAGTCGTACAAGCCAAGGATAAAATAAGTGTATCATTTTGCATGGGCATCTCTATCGATGCGTCGATCATTTTAATAGAAAAAAGGATAGCTTTGCTCGCAAAACTTGTTATTAGCATAATTTTATAACGTGCGACAGTCAAATTAAAAAGTTATCAACAAACCGAGTCTGCTATTATTCTTCCTGGTTGCATTATTTGCTTCCAAAGGATCATTTTACAGATTTTTATTAAATATCACAAATTCAATCTTTTGGCGGCTGTAAAAGTCTCCCCATACTTGGATTCAGTGTTATTATATTTTCTGGTTCTTTGGGATAATGAAGTCCATTCAACATATGTGTAAATAGAGTTCCGCTTAAGCCGGTGCTAGTGGGCTTGAGAGCTGTTGCACGATTCCATACCTCTCATGAACAGACCGAGTCTGCTATTATTCTTGGTTGTATTCTTTGCTTCCAAAAGGCCTTTTTAAAGATTTTATTATTTATTGGTCAAATTTCTTTCTTTCTTTTTTTTGAAAGAGGACGAATTTAAAAGATGCCCTTGTGTTAAACATACATACTCAACTTGTGTCAAATATACGAAAACACCATGTGAGCTATACTTGGCAACACTTTTCCGAAGTCTGCATACCTAGGAATTCTAAGGAAATACCAAAACTCTGTATCCACAGAAGAAAAATTCAGATATCAGAATATCAATAAATTGTTATATTTATCATTTGGAACGTTATTATTGAAGGGGGTATAGTCCAGTATCTAATGTGTGTTCCATGTGTATGAGAGATCTCCATAAAGATCTTTTCAGAATAGAATACTGTTATCAAAACTGTACACAGTGTCTGCATTCTATCATAGATCCCATCCAATGTTTCTCCTCAGCCAGTTGCATAATTTTATTACCTTTTTCTACCAAGAAGCTGTCGAATAGACAGCCCTTTTTTGTTCGTTTTGCCCTTTTAAACTCTATATTTTATTTTGTCAATGGTATTTCGTATACATGTACATTACAATTTAGTATAATTTTATTAATTTTATTCTTGTGAGATATTTAGCAACCTGTCGTGAGACCATAATACCGACAATACTGGTTCCACACTTACCAAGAGATTTGAAATCATATCGAACGTTTGGGTTATAGTAAAGGCCACCAACTGAATATGATAACTTCACTGTCACTGGCCATCTGTCAAATATCTTGGTGCATCCCTTGATCAGACCCTATCTTTCGATTCCATGGCTCGTTCCGTATTAAAAAAGGCTAACGCAAGTTAAATATCTATATCGGAAGAAACGTTATCTTACTCAACACACCAAAAACTTCTTGTCATGACCCTAATCCAGAGTCATTTTGATTACGCCTGTTCTTTATGGTACCATATTCTGACTCAGTTACTTAAATCCAAGCTTCAAACCACACATAATAAATTAATGAGGTTTGTTCTGGACCTTGATGTTAGGTCGCACATTGGCCTAGAGCACTTTAAATCTCTCAATTGGTTACCCGTCAATATACGTGTAGACCAGATTATCCTGCGTCATGTTTTTAAAATAAACAAGAAACGCGGCAATGCCACGAAACCAGGTTTTCAACACTTTTCATAAGAATTAACAAGAGTGCCAGAATGTTACAATATACGCCCGTCACAGCAAATTTCTTTACTCTAGCACCTGTATTTGCAGATGTAATTTTAATTTTGTGGTTGTTTAGTAATCATTTTAATTCTTTTGTTTTTCTAAGTCCACAAAAAAACTCCTTACCAGGTAGAGATACCTTAAAATACACCTAAAATTAGAAAGTAACAACTATATTGTACCACAGAAAAGTGATCTTGGTTTTTCCCTACGGTCAATTATAAAAAAGTTACAATATAAGTTATTTATAGTAACAACTAAGGGAAGTTAATCTTAAAAAAAAAAAAAAAAAAAAATTGTAAGTCCACATAGAAATCCTTACCAGGTAGAGATTGGTCAAAATACACCTCAAAATTGGATGTAACATGCATGTTGTACTACAGAAAAGTGGTCTCGATTTTTCCCTACGTCTAGTAATGAAAAAGTTACAATATAAGCTATTTATAGTAACAACAAAGGGAAGTAATTCTAAAGAAGGGAACTGCGCAAGACACTTTGTCTCATGATGGTGTATAATTGTGCCAAGTTACATCAAAATCCCTCTATGCATGAAGAAGATATGCTCCAGACAAAGTTTTCATTCTTGTATCCTTTGACCTCTAAGTGTGACCTTGACCTTAGTCCTAGAGACCTGGTTCTTGCGCATGACACTCCGTCTCATGATGGTGAACAATTGTGCCAACTTTCATCAAAATCCCTCCATGCATGTAGAAGATATGCTAACCCTAACCTAACCCTAACCCTATTTATAGTAACAATGACCTTGACCTTGATCCCAGAAACCCCAAAACCAATCCCAAGCTACAACTTTATATAAGTTTTCTATACACCAAGTTTCATCATGATAGCTCATTCCTAAGTTAAGTTATTGACCGGAACATGGGTGAAAGTTGGAAAAACTGAAAATACTGAAAAAAATATCTGGGGGCCTGGGGGCCGATAGGGCCCCCGGTGGGTCCTGAAATACAGCAATTTCCAAGTACTGTACAAAGCTTTCCCTGATAAGTAGAGTCCTCTGTATTTCAGTTTTGGAGACTTCTGCAAACAACAATTCAAGACCTTATTTTTCAAAAATTAATTTGTAATTTTATTATTTCCACATTATTTCACAATATACAATGCAATTACATTCAAATTCTTATCATTGTTATTGTCTGTTGCCTCACTGGTATACAGTGATAAGATCTGTCCAGACTCCTTTAAGATTTTTCCTTAGGTCATCCATGTAACTTCTGGCAATGCTGTGTGTGTTTATGTATGTGCCACTGGTTATGGCGTGTTGTTTATCCACCCTGTCTTGCATAGATTCAGTGTTCTTAGTACCATTAGAAGAACCTGAAAGTAAACAAATGGACCCATTATAAAATGACATACAAAACTAGTCTATACAGTAGAGCCATAAGACAAATCCCAAATTTAGACCATATAATTTAAAAAAAAAAAAAAAATGGGCACGAGTTGCCCTAACAAATTGGCTTCTTTGGTTTAAACTGACACTTTGCTGCTGGGCTCATAAGTTCAGGGCAAGTTAAACTAATATTTACTCAGAATTAACAGACCAGTCCCAGCAAGCAACAGTGTATATGGCCAGTAAAGCAAGGAGAAGACAGAAGAAAGGAAGAGGGTGGGGTCACATCCATGCCAAAATTGCCAGAATTAAGGATAAAATAAAGTATGAAGTTCAGGTGACACTGTTAACGACTCTGTTTCAGCCTTTAGGGGTATGTTTAATAATACCCTTATTTTTATTTGAATTTGAGGCATACTTGTCATGGATGCTTATGAGTTAGTACCTCTTCCATATAGATTAAGCATTTATAAACAGATAATGAAAAATCATCTCACCTCATTCCCAGTTTTCACAACTCGAGTGTTTCTTCTGGTGTTTGGCGTCCTCGCAGTGAAGTCTGATGCCTTTCTTTCCATTGGACTTGTAATTAATCGTTTGTGCAATATGCAACACAGCAAATATCTATCTAGTATCAGACCATTTCAATTTTTAACCCCTCAGAATCTAACTCGAACAACTGCCATCGCCGTTAAATTTTGTTCTTGGCTTGTTTCTCAATCTCCTTGGTGTTTTAACCCGTTGGCAGAAACTTCTTCACGATCAGATCAGATCGGTCAATTTCTTCAATATTGTGAACATTTGAAATTTCTGCCTCCGAGTAGCAGTAATGAACAGGTTTTTGGTTGTCGTAAAAGGAGGTCATAAAGTATCACGCGTGCTGAAATGATTCGTTAACCATCGGTTAAAAACGGTTACACACGGAAATTTCAAATAGAATCTTCAGTCTTATCCGCGGAAATAACCGATCTGCAGTCTATTTTTGGATGAATAATCGCCAGCGTTCGATTATTTTCGGCTATCCAATAATGTTACATACGGTATTCCTAACGGAAAAGGACGATGCAATTGTTGCAATCAGCGCTATTTTTAGCATCCTGGAAATTATTTTGCCATTGATAGACGACAGCACTTGTACAATGTCTAGGGGACGAGTTAACTTGACCTCCCCCCCCCCCCCCCCCCCCCCCCCCCCCCCCGAAATCTCATCGGATTTACACGATTTGGAAAAATGACCTTTGGGAAGGTCCAAAATACGGAATTCCGTCATAATACGGAAAACTTTCACCCATGCCGGAAACCCTTTTTCTATTTTAAGTAACAGTGACCTTGACCTTGACCCCAGAAACCCCAAAATCAATCCCAGCCTTTGTCTTGATATAAGCTACATACATACCAAGTTTTATTCAAATATCTTTACCGAAACAAAAGTTATTGACCGGAAACACCAGTTTGACGCCGCCATCCGCCCGCCCGCCCGACCGACATCTACCCCAATCTAATAACTCAGGTTTTCGTTGAAAACCTGGTTAAAAATGGCTTAGCCCCGGACTACATCGGAGACAGTTTTATCCCACAGGATACTAGTACTGTGCATTCATATAGGACAAGGTTAATTCAGAGAGTGGCTTTTGCTATTCCAAAGGTCAAAGGTTTTGGGTTAAAGTCCTTTTTCTTTTCCTGTATTTCCCTATGGAATAAGTTGCCTGCTAGCATAGCACAGACTGAGAAATTACCTGTTTTTAAAACATTAGTAAAAAAATTATTTAATAGACAGTTAAGAATAATTTCTTTAATGTGTTTTAATAACTGTTCAATGGCTTTTGATGTATCACCATTTTTTTAACTTAAGCTCGCATTTTATTTCTTGACAGTTGAGCAATTTCCATCTACTCACATAATTCTTTAATTGATATAATTGTGCAATTTCCATCTAGTCACATAATTCAATTTCCATCTAGTCACATGATTATCTAAACTCTGTTATGCCTCTCTATATCATGCCACCAACACAAAGGGCCACAATGGAAGCAAGTGGTTTTGCCTTTGCAACCAGTGCAGACCAAGATCAGCCTGCATGTCCATGCATGCTTATCATAGTATGCACTTTTCGCTATTCAGTCATTAAATTTTCAGTGAATACATCTTTGAATAACAAGTAATACTGCACAAACTGTATGATGAATCAGTCCATTTTAGAACTTAGTAAAGGTTATTCATTATTGTTAAACTAATGATGAAGCTATGATATAGGGTTGGAGCTTTACTTTTTCAAAAGCTTAATACCGGGTCATTCCCTTTCCATTTAGTTCGTAAAATTGTTTAATGAGAGAAAACTATTATGTAACAAAAAAGAGTATCTATAATACTTTGTTTGACCATTCATCAGACCGATCACGCCCTAGTGAGTAAATACATAATAGTGTAATTATTTCTAGAATTTCTAAAGTAAGAATGTTCTATGTAAAATGTATCAAAAACAAAAAA
Organism: Mercenaria mercenaria; assembly: GCF_021730395.1. Classification (NCBI taxonomy): domain Eukaryota; kingdom Metazoa; phylum Mollusca; class Bivalvia; order Venerida; family Veneridae; genus Mercenaria; species Mercenaria mercenaria. The sequence goes on from NW_026463639.1 coordinate 40,378, forward strand.
ATACGTGCCGCCTATGATAATTTTGGACTAAATTATTATTAAAATACCATAAAAACATGAAATAGTAATAATACTAAAGACGTTTTTTTCTACATAGTATTCCTTTAGTAACTGAGTAACAATCATTTTTGTTATACTTCGGAAACAATGATTTTCAACATAAAAAAGAAGTATGCAAAATTGTTCTAATAACAGTGCAAATAGAAATTAGCTCTTTCTGTTACATAATAGTTCTGGTCTCATCAAACAATGTTACGAGCTTTTGAATGTAATTATCATAAACACTATAACCATAGGTTATTTAATAACCATAGCAACGCACTAAAAAGTCAAATCAACGTTTCAACGACTTAAACAACATCAATAACAGAAAATATATTTCTTTTAACTTTGTGCAAAAGAAAATCACATCATATCATCGTGATCATATTTTTATAATACATGTATTTAGTATAGTGATGTTTCCGTAAAATTTAAAGTCGATCAGTTACAACCTTTTGCCTGCCTGCCCTTACCAAAAATCAGGCTTCAGCAAACTCACCGAAACATTTGCAAAAGATCGCCGCTACCGGTGTAACATTAAATTTTGACCCCGTTGAAAATTGATCCCAAGGGTCATTTTTCAACAGAATAATTATCAGTTTTCAACGTTGAAAATTGGCCCTTCCTTTCCGCATAAAGTTTTCGAATTTGCGCTATACCATCTCATTTTACAGAGTGGTTTGACATGATCCACCCATAATATATTAGACATTCGTATCAGTTGGTGTTTTGCTTTCGGTCAGGTAAAGGTGTTGTAAGTTATATTTAGACCCCGTTGGTAATTTACCGAGGGGTCATTTTACAACGTGGTAAATTGTCCTTCTGTGTCATTTCAACGGTACACAGCCATAACATAACAGACCTATGAAAATCTACATGTATTAAAATAGAATGTCATATCCAACTGGGCACTGTTACAATCCTGTTATATTAATCAGAGGGTCCTCCGTGGCCGAGTGATTAAGATCGCTGACTTCAAATCACTTGCCCCTCATCGATGTTGATTCGAGCGTCATACGGGACGTTGAATTCTTCCAGCTGGCTTACAGAAGGTCGGTGGTTCTACCAAGGTGCCCGCTCTTATTGTGAGAAGCAGACGAGAATTCGACCTTTATCAGAACATACTCCATAAATGTCTAGCTGACACGGAACCCCAAGCTGAGAGGGGATGGGTCATAAGATCCGCCCTTCCGACACACTCTTGATTTTACAGATATCTTCAATCACTTTGAAAATGACACATCATCATACACCTTGAAGACAATGGACTCAATCCAGGTGCGTAGGAAGGCTTAACCAAATAGGTGAGGGGTATGGAGACGTAAGTGTCCAGGGCATATCCCTGGTAGGTGGGCCAGGCGGGCGAAGCCCCCCCAACCCCAGCGAGCCCTGGTAGGTTGGCCAGGTGGGCGAAGCCCCCCCCCCCCCCCTCCCTCCCCGAACCCCGGCGAAAAAAATTGTTTGTAGAAAATTATGTAATATTTCAAGCTTTAATTGTTGATATTATCGATCAAAATTTTACTATTTATGGTAATTGAAGAAACTTTATAAACCTATACAAATCCAAAGCTGTATAGTTATTGGCCAAATTTAGACCACAATTTTAAAAATTTGGAGACAAATCCTTGCACCCATTTTACATTTCGGAAAAGATGGTCACTGGTTTTTGCTAAATCATTTTAACTATGATTTTAGCAAAGTCTTTTAAAGATATTTTAACATAAATAAAAGTCAGAAATCTAAGTCTTTGTGTTTTCGTTTTCGGCAAAGGCCGACTCTGATTTTATAAAATTTTAACAATTTTATCAAACTTTCTTAAATTTTTACAATTTTTAACAGTATGGATTTTAATCTAAACAAAACTAATAGAAATGGCCCCAAACATAACTTTATAAAGGACACAATCAAGAATACTACAAAATAAACGTTTAAAGTTAGGCCATCATTTTTTTTATGTATTAGTCCATGAGCCAGACCCAGAAATTTTGGCAAGCGGTACCATCTGAGGGGATTAAAGCTCAATGCTATTTTTGGATAGGTAAACATCTGACAATTCAGAAACTATGTGATAGCATTGCAGTGGTGGTAGCTTTTTGTGCGTTATTAGCCATGTAATAACACCACCCCAAATAGACTTTCATCAAACTTCCGTTATACACAAGTAGACTTTCTATTTCAAACTAATGGTTCTCTCTTATTTTGGAATATATTTACTTGGAAATTGATAGACAAACAGCTCAGTTTTTGTATTTTATGTATTTAATAGAACTGTTATTAAAATATTGCCTCTTTAGCGTTTAGTGATTGCAATTACAGACAAACATAAACCAGTGCCTAAACATAATAAAAGAACACAAATATTGTTTCATAATATGCAGTTAGAAAAGTATTTTGCTCATTCAAGAACTAATATGACATGTTTAAATACATAGAGTTTAAGGTAGTACAATTCTACATATCACAAAACCAAGTTGTCTGCCATTGGCTGTTTGGGCGCTTGTAATTTACGGCATATTAATGTGCGTTACCTACTTGTTTGAAATTAATTAATACTTCTATACATGATATGGAATAGAAAAGTATGAATATCGTTGAATCAAAGCAATTTCTGAACTAGTTTTGATATGTTATATTAACAATTAGACAGTTATTCGCAGACCAATAGTTTTTAATATCAAAGCCACCTTGTTGTTATTGTAATTTACGTGACAATCGAGTGTAAACGAAAAACACAAAATATGTTGTTTAAACATGATGTTTTACTATCTGATCTGTCTTAAAGGTGCATATTCATGCCTACTTCAATATCAATGTTCTTATGCTTAAACAGTAAATATTTTTATGCTGAATAATACCAAATGGTACTTTTATACAGTAAAATACGTTACCATAAAATCAAGATTTTCATAATATTTTATATAAACATATAAAGTCGTTGTTATTTAGTACATGTATTATGTTTAGAAAAGAAATATTTTAACTAATCAATAAAATCATTCTTCGGTTAGATATCATATGCCATGTTAATTAATTGAATGTAAAAGTGTAATTTACGTTACAATATATTACCATAATCGGTAATATGCTGCCGTTATTATTTTCAGTCATTATCTTTCTATATCATGTCAAGGTTATTCTTTGTTTTCAATAAACCACATTTTCTATGTATTCAACATACTAGAACATTCTTAGTTATGACTCTTCATCACTGTCTGAATCATAAGATATCGTCAATATTGGTACGCGAATAATCTTCATCAGTTTCACTGGTTTCGTTTTTGTCAACAAGTTCATCAGGAACGATCTTTTTGTCACTCAAGTTGTTCACTAACTGTTGTTCGACATCAAAGTCCCAGCAATTTTTAACAACACCAGGAAGATAAAGGCTATTCTCATGGGCATGTAATCAAATATACACCTTTAAGAAAAGATCAAGGTTGTTTGATTTTGATATGAATAAGAGTAAAACTACAAAATTATTAATTTAATGTAGAAAAACATGAAGAGATTTGATCAAATTTGAGTATATTATGATAAAGTTTTCCTATTATTTTTACAATAGCTACGCAGATATGTATATTAAAATTTTTGTAGATTAATATAAATAAATGAATAAGTAACTGATAGTTGACTGGACAGATATGGTGGCATCAGGGTCATGTCTATGCCGTCAGAACTATTAAGGACGCCGTCTTAGTTGCCATTCTTGTTGACAAACATTTCGTATCTAACCTTGTTGATGTTCCGATATTTTGGGCGACCATTATACTGCAAATATAAATGAATCTCTGTCTCCAAAACGTCGAGCACACATGTTGACGTCCCAACATTTAGCTGCCAGAAAACAGAAGTGTTGGTGCAGTTCCACGTCGTTTTCTTTCTACAGACTAGATTCTTTTGGAAAAGTATGTATCTGCAATGAAATCTACTATCAAGGCATCACCATCAATGATGTAAGATATGTTTTCAGTAGAATGGTATGGTGGCATATTTCTGCATTCACTTAAGCAGATAGTTTTCGCGAACAGTTTAAGTGAAAATTTATAAACTTTCAAAAAAACTTTCTTAATCTAAGTGGAAAAAATTCACGATAGTGCGAACTACTGCATACGATAACAGATACCGAATTAACAGAAATAATAAAGGGAGTTAAAAAAAAATTAATTTTGTAACCCATATGAATGTTATAATAAAATATCTATACGTTTTAGACACTCTTAGTGGTGGTGGTTGGGGATTGAGGTTGATATAACATGCTCCATTCCGTAGAGGGGACTATTGGGTTATCTTTATGCAGTTCAGTTCACTATTTTGACACATTGTCCCGTTAACAAGATAATATTATCACGAAAACTTTCTCCTACTTTCAAGAAAGTTTATTCAATTTTTTGCGAAAAGTATTGTTTTGTTTTTGTTTTTGTTTTTTTTCTGGAAAGTTCATAAAATGTTCATGAACATTTTATTCTTCTCGTATGCAGAAATATGCCACCATAGAATGGCTTGTTGCAGCTCGATACTTCCTTCAACGTAGTATAATAGTTTGGGTTTGTCCATCTTTGTTGGCATTCCGTAGGATGTTGCAAATGACACAGGAAATTCTATGACTACATCATGCGTCTTCAACAACTAATATCACAAATAGTCCAAAACACATTTCTTTCAGCCCTTATCTTAGCCATTCTATTCTGCGAGCTGGTCACTTTCTTTGATTTTTTAAAGTAAAAGCCGCTATTGCCAATTTCTGCTTTGAAAGGATACATGCATTTTTCTACATCTGTCATCACTTTTTTACATCCGCATAATCGGCTTTGATCTGCGCAGGTTCCACTTCTTTGTGTGTGGATTTGTCTTCTGAAGTCATGTCTGTTTTCAGTTGTGTAGCTTCAACATATTTAGCTCACATGTGCTGTGTCAAACAACACCTGTAGTATGAAGAATATTGTCTGCTGAAGCTTATGATGCTTCCCTTTTTCTTGGCATGAAGGTTGATAGTCTGTTCTATAGTAATTTACACATTCTGTGATGCTGTTGTGGCTGATCTAGACACACTGAAGCCACGAACCCTCAAAAGCTTTTCTGCACAAGGATGGGTTACTTCAAGATTCATCATTAGGAGCAGATAGGGGAGCGGTAGTCTAGTGGATAAGGTGTCGCCTCAATCCAGGAATCGTAGGTTCGAGAGCCCCACTGGGATCACAACCATGACTTTTCTAATGACACCAGTACTGGTTTTCCAGGAAGCGGACTCGAGAGTGATACCAATAGGCTTGAAGCTTTCATCACAATCGAGCTAAAACAAATTAGTATAAACTAATGGATAAGCAGGTAGATACATTGCATCGTTCATATGATTGAACGCAAATAGTGGGCACAACTTGTGCCAGACTCCTATTTGCACATCTAGGTCGTTGACATTTGTGGCCTGTATTAATGCCAGTATAATCATGAATAATATCAATAAAGTATATACAGAAGTGTGCCCGTTTCCGTGATGTCTCTCTCTCTGACACTTTTGAAGTGTTGGTACTTTTGAAAGTACTCTTTGAACGCTGTTTGACTTTCAACAGATTTTCAAGGCTTGAATTGTCAGCAAGTTCCTTTACTTGTTTATATAAACATCGGTTGAAGGTCAAATAATTAAGGTTGAATATATGTGTCATCTGTTAATAAGTAAGTGTCAGGAGATTTCTAACAAATAAACTAAGAATGATTCTGTCCCTATGAAGCCATGGTGTTCCAATGAGTATTTATTTGCTTTCTACTTGTTTAAGGCCCATTTCTAAAATGTATTTCAGTATATATACATGTATAATTATGTTCTTGAACATTTATAATTGATTTGTACTGATTTTGGTAACACATAATTATTATTGTCACGTAAAATTCGCACAACTATTGAAATGAGATGGTGATTCACTGCATTCTAGTAAATATCTAGTTCAACAACACACATTATGTATAGTTATTATAAAATATTATAATTTTTTCCCGATCTGTGCAGGACATTTTCTTCACTTCAGAAATTTCAGTTTTGTACATTTTTGTAAAATAAAACTTATACGGAGATTACATCATGGAAAAGTTCCTACCACTGCAGAAAAATAGTTATAAGAAACATTATTCAGTCTGTACTTTCAATTATATTGAAGAATCATAAACATCTTGGTCATTGGGTTATTAGTACAAGTAAAATATCTATAATGTTGGTAATAAAATCAGTGTTACGTAAATTACACTAGTTAAGCTGTTAACGGGTACGTGAAAGATATTGTTTTAAAGCACATTCAATTCATTGTTATACATATATAAGGTTGTTAATATACTACAGACTGCACTTTTTCTTAATCATTGTGTAGCACTATTTCACCGTCTTAAATGTTTTTAGGATATATATTAAATGTCACGTAAGTTACAAAAGCCCTAACGTTTAAACGTTAGGATATTCATGTAGGAATAAAAATCATTCGGTATATACTTTCCGAAAGTCATAATGTTAAATATTCCTTGATTCCTTAGGGAAGGCAGGGGGAAATGATACCTCAAGGTCTAACATCTATCGGAAGAAAATCCAATTATGAGCTATAGTTATGCTTATTAGTTGTCCATGCTAATAAGTTGTTCTTCATAATCATCATTTTAATTAACATTCATTCAAAGAAGCAAACCCAAAAATGTCGAAAATTAAGGAAATATTTTGTTTGTTTTTAAATACTTACAAATACATCAATTATTCAAACTGAAAAGCGTATGTTCCATAATTCGTATGTCTACATTGGATAAATTTTAGCTCACATGAACTTGTATCTAAGTGTAGGCATATATCAAGATGATATCACACCAAAAGCTACCATCGATACATTGCTATCACATATTATCTTACTCCAGGGTTGTGTGCCTTTCCAAAAATCACTATAAGAATTAATCCCCCAAGATGGTACCAATCAACCCTATGGCTCATGTACTATATGTGTTAGGGACCTATGGTGGCCACAGCGCATTGTCCGGGACATCGGGTATAAGAAAGTCCAGTAGTGATGATGTACAGTACAAAACCAGACGACGTCAGATAGAAGGTAAACAAAGTACAACGAAATAGGTAATCAAAACACCGCGAAAGTTAGGCGTTACGTACGCAAAAACAACAACAACAACAACAACAACAACACAAAATAAACAACAACAAAAAAACGCGCGTAGTCAGTGCATTCATCATTTAATATTACAACCCGAAACTTTCAGCACCGCTAGAAAATAAGCATAGCTCGAATTTTATAGCAATTTCGATATGATAATAGCTGAATGTTAAGCAAAACTATATAAAAACAACATATTTTTTTTAAATAAAATTACCTGTAATATTTTATACAGCGCGATCGTAAGTAGCTATTTCGTTTGTATCGTTAATAAATGTGAAATACAACGGGCATAAAATTCAGACTTTCATAAGATATCAAAAACAGAACAGAAAAAAACTTTAATAACTAGAAAACGGCAGCATTTTAAAAACATAAAGTAAACAGTGTTTAAAATAAAACATTTCAAATAAAATTAATTTCTGTTAAAATTAATTAGCTTCATTGTACTTAGGCCCCCAAAAAATCTTTGTTTCCGGTATTCCGGTAACATGCTAAAAATTAGGGTAGATAGTTCGGAAAATGTTGTCTTTTTGGAATTTTTATTATTATTGGAGACTTTTCGGAAATTATTTTTGTGTCAAAAAATGAATACAGATAAGGAGGTTATGCCTTTAGAGCATCAGTAATTTGATTTCTAACATCACTGGCCATGTTTAAAGCATAAAAAGTGCAGTTTTGCAAATTTTTGTTAAAAAGTTGAAAAAATATTCTCCAAGGCCATAAAAGCATTTAGGGTCGGGCCAAAAATTGAAGGTACGTCGGGAAACCGGAAACAAACAATTTGTTACGCCTTATTGAACGAAGCGTTTAAAGTTTATAAATTTTAAATAAATCTTTGTTCTTAACTTAACTTTATTATGTTGTTTCTAGTAATAAAAAGTAGAGTATAGACAGTCCGTGGACGTGGCAGTTGTTCCCTTGAATGTTTTGAGTGTAAGTCAGGAAGAGAAACCGCTGGTATCCTTGTGGATGCATGAATACGTAAAATAATAACTTGTAGTAAACAGTATTAAATTTTTTTTGCAACATCTATCTAACATTTTTATAACATGTTTAAAATTTGGAGCTTTAGACAAATTTGATCGGAAAGTAACACTAAAAACATTGCAAAAACAAATCAATTATACCACCACCAATACGCAAACATGTTCTGAATTAAGGCACCTTTAATCATATATAAAGCACACTAATTACGATTTGGAACACATCCAGTCTAGATCTAGGATAAAGATGTAAAAGCTTGCTAACATAAAGAATTCAACGCTCTGAGTGAGGCTCGAACCTACATCAGTGTATGGCAAGTGATTCGAAGTTAGTGACCTTAATCACTCGGCCACGGAGGCCCCTTGTATCTGTGTTGGACAGTGCGCACGCACATATACTGACACGTGTAGGAGAGCCTATAATGGAAACATCCGTCTAATGAAAGAATGCTGTGAAGTAGCAACTTAATTCTTTTTATCAATATCAATTTAGCAATAGAAAAAAAAAATTGAATTAATTTTAATTAGGCATGTCATTTTGCGCAGTCTTGAAACGATGACGTTAGTGGTCTTGTTTGAAAATATCACGAACATAAATAGATATATCATTACCTTCACTCAGCAGAGAAATTGAGAAAAGGCACTCTTGGAAAAATCTGTGATAATTTTACAACAGCCGTTAAAAATGTGGGGTGGCGCATTCTACCACAAACGAGAAAAAACGTAATACGCTTATTACACATATATTTGTTATCGATTATATGTCATTAGGACGCATAAAGATATATCTTTACAATGTAAAAATATATATCTCTTTGTGTTACAGAGGTATCACTATAATTCACAGACATATCCCTTATGAATATCTTGCTAAGATTGGAAAAGGTGTTCCCTGTGTGGAAGTTTCAATGTGCCCCCACCCACCCACCTGTCGAAAATCATTTTAATAAACTTTTGTTTACATTTCCCTGTCCAACATATAGATGATCTCGCCAGTACCTCGGCAAAGTTGTCATTTTGAGCCCGGGCTCGGCTTTATGAAATTATTTTTAAAGAAGCTATATGCAGCAAGCCTGCAATAGTTTCTGTTCTTTTCCAGTGTGTTTATGACGATCATCGACGTATAACTTAAATTTAACTAACCGTTAAAAATGACCCCATTACTGATCAAAATTTAACAACCGATCAAGTCTTAACGACTTTTTGTTCAAAATTTAATGTAGAGATGTTGGCAGGCTCAATTCTCAACGTTGAAAAATGACCCATATGGGTTCAATTTTCAACGGGGACAAAATTTAATGTTACATCGACAAACTCCTGCAAACATTTAATTATTACTCAGTTTTGGTGAGCTAAAATGTTTGCGGCGAACTTTTCATTTTTGTTAGGGTTACTGGTTGGGAATCACTTTCCGGACAGTACCAGTTTCCGGACACATGCAATATCCGCTTTATTTCGTTGTTATTCATGTAATCGTTTCAACTAGATCATTAAGATGTTTGTTCTTCATGTCTACAACAAACCACTAAATTATAAGGCTGTATAATGTTTGGGTTTTGATGATAACTCATCTGAGTTTACAAAAGAACTTTCTGTCTTAACGGGGCATGAAGATAGCATTGCGCATGCGCAGTAGTTCACACTAGCCGATGTATCAAGTGGGGAAGAAATAATGAAACTACATAATGATTGTCTGCTGATAACATGTTCTACTTTAAGTTTCACAGTAAAAGTTACTTAGGATGCAGGGCTGTCGATTTTTGCACTAAGTTTATTCTATATTTATTGGAATTATCAAGATTTCGTGTTAGACAGAATTCGAGTTTTTTTATAGTCAACCTCGGTTTGCTTTCGTAGCTGCTATTGAAAGTCGGGATATGTTTCAAGTGCAATTTTGAAGAGATGAATGATAAAGTCTGTGTAGAAATAGTTTAATTACTTATTTTGATATCAAATTGACTGCAAAACAGCGTCAAAATATTTTTCCGGAAACTGGTTTACCTGACGGGGAAAATAACTTCTTTGAGTGACCCAATTTGAGGCCCTATGGAACGAAAATTTTACGTCACAACGCGATGCTGGTTACAACATTGGAAGCGGCAGGAGCTGAAGTTTGTGCAGTGTGGACTTCATTTATGTCAAAAATATTTTTAGGGAATAATGGAGACGAAATATTAAAATGTGTCCGGAAAATGGTTCCCAACCAGTATATAATATGACGTCACAAAACTAGAAATCTTTGTATTTTAAAACCAGTTCTAACAGTGTTTTCCCAAGTTCGTGTTCTATTCTTAAATAGTACACAAACTTGATTTAATGTTTATCAATAGTACATGAACTTAGGAAAACACTGTCAGAAACTTATAGGAAACCTAGAGATTTAGTTGACTTTATCTTAAAAGATAGCTCATTAATTTTAATAACTTGTTAAGGTATAATACACCTATAAATAGATTGTTTTATGAATTTACATTTATATATCCAATAGTGACATCTCATACCATACATTTTTACGCCATTGGAAATATCTTCGTCGATATCAGACATCCCTATTCTGAGGCCGTGCGGCCATTTCTGCGGCGCTTTTTATTATGTTAATTGCTCTCCTTGATGATAGGATCTTTACCCCCTAATGTTTTATACTGATAATAATCAGTGATAAGCGTAAAAAGAATTGTTCTATCATTGAGGTAGAAAATCAGTAATCTCTTTATACAAATTGGAAATTATCCATTTACGCATATAATTTTAATTTGACAACTTCAATGTAATTTCTTCTTTTAATTAAGATTAGTGAATGAATAATCATTATACTTGTTAGCTGTATTTGTCTTAGTTGGTGGATAAAAGTATCATTGACAAGTACGTCGGATTACGTTGGAGTAGTCAGTAAATGATATAAAATATCAATGATCAGACATCAAGCGGATGGAGAAATCATGTTGAAATAACAGCCGAAAATGTGCTGAATTTACCATCACAGGGTTTCAAGGCCAGGGCAATATTGGACAGTTATGGCACAATGAAATCCGGAAACAGCATACTATGATATACACAAGAGAAATTAGATCAATAAGACTCCAGAAGTCTATCTAGTAAAAAAAAAAAAAAATACACCTATTTACATAAACCATAATGAAATAACAGCCGAAAATATGCTACATTTACCGTCACAGGGTTTCATATTTACTTATAGATAGACTTCTTGAGTATTAGTGATATAATCTCAGACTCGTACTCAGCATCAACTGCAACTATTTATGAGTTTGATATTAAATGTATATCGAAACTCGAGACTGAATTATGGGGCATTAGATACTAGTGAAAACGACTGAAAACAAATATGGAAGAATATACTTTTATTAAGGATGTAAGTAAAAGATTTTCATTCATTATATGTAAATAAAAATACAATGTCAAATTCATATTCAAATTTAAATCGCAAATTATTTGAGGAAGACAATTATAAATGATAACAGATTGTTTCATTTTATCACAAAGATTATATACATACAAACATAATAATGTTATATCAACAAAATTAGACAAAAATATAACAGCACATTTCATAACACAAAACTTGGGATGAATTAGAATATTTACTATTAACATGGTTTCATTTAATTTGACAATTCGAAAGTATCATAATGATATAGTAATAATAATAATAATAATAATAATAATAATAATAACTTTATTTTCTGAAGGTTACATACTAAGTGTACAAATACAGATATTATACAACTTATTTCCAGTATGGCCTTCAACTGATATACATTCACACATACACACAATCATATATTCAATTTATAATTAAACATTTATACAAAAATACACATATCAGAATTACTTAAATTTTCTCGACAAACACATCTCAAATTAAAGAAGTCTTAAATAAACGTAATGTAACAATAACTCTATATGAAGCAATCCAATGATGGTACCCATTAAAATGAATCTGGATGGAAGGCCCTTCGATATTCTTCATCTTTTTAGAACGTCATAGCTACGATGTAACGCTGCAGTTTACAACTAACACTTTAAATCAGTGATAAAACTATCATACATATATGTCAGCAATATGGCATGTCATTCAATAAAAATTAACAAGTCAAATGGTTTATCGCGGCCAGAAATTTGTACAAACCGGACAGAAGTTGCGAAATTGTCATTTGTGCAGGAAAGAAGCGTTTACCATAATGTCCAATACTGGACAGATATAGTGACCATGCACGGACACAGCCAATTTTCTCAGAGGGGGTCCGATCCCCCCCCCCCCACCCCTGGAAATTTTGAAATTTAGCACTTCATTTTTTGCATTCTGGGACAGTTTTATGGACTAACCTGTTAAATTTGGGAAAATGATAAAATCAAGCTTTCTTGAAGGTATAAAAGATATAGCGTTTAACCTTTTTTATAACTAATAATGTGTTTGTGTCAATTCACTCAAATATTTCGAGATATATTTCTTTTTTTTTTCTTCGTTCTTATTGATGTCTGAATATTCGTTATTTGCTGTTTTCATAATCACTTTTTATCCAGATGAGTAAAGAACATAATAATACGGCGTATGAAATGACATGTAAGTATAATGTAAGACTTACCGAAGTATTGGCAATTGCCTCTGGAACGCCGTCATATTGTATCAAATCTTCAACGCGACAACCACTGAAACTTAAACACAATGCATCAACGTCAGATATGTAATTAGCAAAGTACTTTGTTTCGCTGTGTCTAATGATCACTGCCATTTTAACTAACTATCAATAGTTTTTTGGTTTTTTTTACTAAAAAAGAATTTAAATGAACTGCTATTTTTTTCTCTTTATTTTATTTTGAAAATCGAAGCGTTTTGTAATTCTGTGAAACAGTGTTTTAGACAGTGTTTTAGACAGAAATTGAAAAAGGTAGAACGAGTGTCAATTTGCCATAAAATCTTTAGAAATATTATAATCCAGTGATAATTGCGTATTCCTTTATACACTTTAGAATGCGAATTATTGTACAAGAAAGCATCACCTGAAGACAGCTGATCTGCAGTACAGACAGACCTTGTTGAATTTTTGTCTTATATAGTTATGGAACCAGTGTCAAAGTGATGTGTGGTTATTTCATTTACATTTGTGGATACACATGTCACAATTGCGGTTAATTAGAATTTGGACATAATTAGCAATATTTGTGTATATCGGAAAACGTGTCATTTACTAACTGTCAAGGCATGACACGAGAGCACAACGGCACATGCATCCAAGACAATTAACAAAACAATTCAATTATGACACCACCAAATATCTTAGTCAATATAATTTATGAATAATCATTAACACAAATAACCAATCACAACTGTAATACATGTAGTTAAAAATCATATTGATCAGTAAAAACCAAATATATTTTTTACAATCAGATTAGAAATAATTTTACACAACACTATTATCGAAAAGCTAAAAGACAATCAAGTGTTGTCTTCTCCCGCAGTGATTTTAACAGCAGGTCTTATCATGAATACTAATTAACTCTTACCATAAAAGCGCCGCAGTTGCCGCAGAAATGGCCGCAAATATGGCCGCAAATTTTGCCGCACGACCGCAAAATAGCGATGTCCGTATCCATCGACGACCAATCAGAAATCGCCAAAAGCCCCATGCGACTACACATTATCACACGGGCGGATAATGCCGCTGAAAGACCGAGAGGATGGTAAAAACGTCAATACCACAACTAGCAATAGCGCTCTCTCGTATTCTATAAATAGAACACACCGCAGAGATACCATAATGCAACGCGCGAATTGCGGACAAGGGACCGTTGTTTATATATAACGTATATATACTAAACTTTTATATTAACCTTTCAGTAAACTTCGAAGAGAATTTAAGAAGTAAAATACGGAAAATTCACTTTGCCTGCAAAAAATTCCTTGAAAAACCTGCTAAATAAAGGAATCAATAAGCATATATATTGAAATAAACGTAGGAAATATATAGATATATTATTTGAGCGTTTCGTTAGACCGGGGCCATTAAAAAGATGTGTTCAAATAAAAAAAATTAAAAAGTACAGTACATTGCATACAAATTACTCAATATTCTGCAAATTACATCAATAAAGTATAGCATCAGAAGGGCTAGCTTAAAGTCTTTATCACAAATATACAATATTTTCAGATTAGAAACACCGGCGGTCGAAAAAGTAAGTGCAAGATTATAATTTTGATTCATGATTTTCAAAGCATAATCAGCACAATCATTAACACATGTACTTCTTTTCATACATTTGGTTCACACAACACCGCGCTGAGCCTCAATATGAGGTACTTAAAAGCGTGGTCCATTAAATACTTCATAATTGAAAAAATATATGACAGGACGTAGGTAGAAATGTATGGTGTTGCATTAAGTTAGCACCATGTTTTATCAGATCACATCTAAATATCATTGCTAAAAGTCAAATATCTACATGTCACACTAAGGTGTCATTTGTAACATATCATTATATACTGATGCATTTCACAGAGATGTTAATTGTTTCAATGAAGAACTATAGATCTAAGTTGTGAAATATTGCTGACTTTCAGTTATACATATTGTTTATGACATTTCGAAATTTCAATCGGATTACTAGGATGTGATCCTGTGATATCATATATTTACATTTTGCAAAATACGCAGAATAGTGATAAATGTTTGAACACTTGTGAATGAGGTAAATAGCAAATAGATATAATTATATTGATATATGACCGTAACTGGATATGTGTAAACAAAATAGTAGAACAACATCATCCTTCCATATACTGATGACAATTCGATGTGTTATTACTGACGTGGATTTTAAAAATTCAAAACTGTGCTGTCAACATTTTTAAGAATTTCTTTGCATTGGAAGAACTGTTCAGTATTTTAGCGTAGTATATAGAAATTGAAACACATTCGTTTGATATGCATCAATTTTAAAATACACGAGGAGATAAATGCAAAATCTGTGAATTACTAATGCTAATATACAGGGAAAGCACTGATTGTTTGTCCGCACATTGAGACCTGTGCTATTTTTAGATAGCAGACATTGTCAGTGACGTCACAGATCCTTACAGCTACTGACAGTTCTGAGTGACCTCAATCCCTGTATTTTGTTATACCTGTTAGCAATGACTAGAGAATTTGGCCAGTGCTCGATTAGACGATGATTGTTTTTAGCTACTGGGACCTTTAGCAGGCCAGGACCCTCGTTTCCTGATAGATAGTTCACGAACGGGGAGGGCTTTTTTGTAACTAAATGCATACGAAAACTGACTTCTTTATCTGTCTGGTCATATTTTTTCATTCCTGGTCCGATACTGATACTTAATTGTGCGTTTACTCCCTATTTTGCCGTTAATCTCAAGCACTCTTCCAGAGCCTCAGACAGTTCTATTCCAGGCCTAACTAATCTAAAGGAACCAGCGTGGGAGCCATCTGGTCTAGTTGCGTAATGGCTGCCAGGTATTTGAACACTAATTTTTCACTTGGCATGGCAACAGAGGTCCCAAATTGAGGCTAGGTTTTGTTTAAATTTCATTGGGGTGTATTTTTTTGACATTTTGGTAGGAAAATGGGGGAGAGCAGGTTGTATTTTTGGGGAAGTCAAGCTCAATTTTAGTATGAGTAGTACTTCCAGGGGCACAGCAGTGTGATTTTGATGTCATTTTTCAGTAGTAAATGTGACCAGAGAAATCTCTCTTTGAAGATACATTGACCCCTACTTTTCTCTTCATTTATATCAATTTATCATAACTCTTTAAAATGAGGTAAGGATTTGTTCTCTGAAATGGGTCAGCTATGTTTGGTAGCTCTTTGAAAAAGGTCAGTTTATATAGAATATATAGGGAAAACTATTTAGGCTATTGTGACCTATAAGAAAATGTGGGCCAAAATGAGATTTGTCCAGATATTGATATAAATGAACTAGTTTGGTCAGATTTTGGTTAAAAAATGAGCATTTCATTTTAAATTTTGCTGCAAAAATGATAAAAAAAACCCAAAAAATCACATTTCACTGTTTGGGGGTATTTTTTAAAAAAATGCAAATTTGCACCCCTAAATTATGCCCATCTATACCTTTCAGAGGGGACATTTGGTATAAATTTTAAAATGTTAATGTGTAATTTGCTTGCAAATTAATGGTGAAAATTTATGAAATAGGGAAAAAAAACAGCTCTGGCTAGAAGAACTGGTTAAAAGTTATGTCGTGACATCAGTTTTGAAGGAAAATTGGCGCAGGGACCCACGTTACTGAAAATGCCATAAAACCTGGAAAACTGATTTAATCAAGCTGAAACTTGGTATTTTTCATGCAGATGTGTTACTGGTACTATACACATGAAATTGAGACTATTACAGAAAAACAGTTTTTCTTATATAAGAAAATGTGGGCCAAAATTGAGATTTGTTTCCCGATATTGATATAAATGAACTAGTTTGGTCAGATTTTGGTAAAAATGAGCATTTCAAATTTAAATTTTGCTGCAAAAATTGAAAAAAACCCAAAAAATCACATTTTTCACCTGTTTGGGGGTATTTTTAAAAAAAAATGCAAATTTGCACTCTAAATTATGCCCATCTATACCTTTCAGAGGGGACATTTGGTATATTTCAAAGTGTTAATGTGTAATTTGCTTGCAAATTATGGTGAAAATTTATGAAATAGGGAAAAAAAAAACAGCTCTGGCTAGAAGAACTGGTTAAAAGTTATGTCGCGGGCATCAGTTTGAAGGAAATTGGCCGCAGGGACCCATGTTACTGAAAATGCCATAAAACCTGGAAAACTGATTTAATCAAGCTGAAACTTGGTATTTTTCATGCAGATGTTTACTGGTAAATATACACATGAAATTGAGACTATTACAGAAAAACAGTTTTTTCTTATAGGCCTAACTAATCTAAAGGAACCAGCGTGGGAGCCTTCTGGTCTAGTTGCGTAATGGCTGCCAGGTATTTTGAACACTAATTTTTCACTTGGCATGGCAACAGAGGTCTAAAATTTAGGCTAGTTTTTGTTTAAATTTCATTGTGGGGGTATTGTTGACATTTTGGTAGGAAAAATGGGAGACAGGTTGTATTTGGTGAAGCAAGCTCAATTTAGTATGAGTAGTACTTCCAGGTCCAGCAGTGTGATTTTGATGTCAGTTTACAGTAAGTAAATGTGACCAGAGAAATCTCTCTTAGAGATACATGACCCCTACTTTTCTCTTCATTTTATATCAGTTTTATCATAACTCTTTTAAAAAGAGGTAAGGATTTTGTTCTCTGAAAAGGGTCTAGCTATGTTTGGTACTCTTTGAAAAAAGGGCAGTTTTATATAGAATATATAGGGAAAACTATTTAGGGTATTGTGACCCCATAAGAAAATGTGGGCCAAAATTTAGATTTGTCCAGATATTGATATAAATGAACTAGTTTGGTCAGATTTTGGTAAAAATGAGCATTTCATTGAAAATTTGCTGCAAAAATTGATTTAAAAAACCCAAAAAATCACATTTTCACTGTTTTGGGGGTATTTTTAAAAAAATGCAAATTTGCACTCTTTAAAATTTTGCCCTTTTATACCTTTCAGAGGACATTTGGTTTTATTTCAAAGTGTTAATGTGTAATTTGCTTGCAAATTATGGTGAAAATTTATAAATAGGGAAAAAAAAACAGCTCTGGCTAGAAGAACTGGTTAAAAGTTATGTCGTGACATCAGTTTTGAAGGAAAATTGGCGCAGGGACCCACGTTACTGAAAATGCCATAAACCTGGAAAACTGATTTAATTCAGCTGAAACTTGGTATTTTTTTATGCAGATGTGTTACTGGTACTATACACATGAAAATTGAGACTATTACAGAAAACAGTTTTTCTTATATAAGAAAAATGTGGGCCAAAATTGGATTTGTCCAGATATTGATAAAAAATGAACTAGTTTGGTCAGATTTTGGTAAAAATGAGCAATTTCATTGAAATTTTTTCTGCAAAAATTGATAAAAAACCCAAAAAATCACTTTTTCACTGTTTTGGGGGTATTTTTAAAAAAAAAATGCAAAATTTTCACTCTAAATTATGCCCATCTATACCTTTTCAGAGGGGACATTTGGTATAATTTTTAAAATGTTAATGTGTAATTTGCTTGCAAATTATGGTGAAAATTTATGAAATAGGGAAAAAAAAAAAAAAAAGCTCTTGCTAGAAGAACGGTTAAAAGTTATTCGCGACATCATTTTGAAGGGAAAAATTTGGGGCAGGGACCCACGTTACTGAAAATGCCATAAAACCTGGAAAACTGATTTAATCAAGCTGAAACTTGGGATTTTCATGCAGATGTGTTACTGGTACTATACACATGAAATTGAGACTATTACAGAAAAAAAAGTTTTTCTTATAGGCCTAACTAATCTAAAGGAACACGTGGGAGCCATCTGGTCTAGTTGCGTAAATGGCTGGCCAGGTATTTGAACACTAATTTTTCACCCTTTGGGATGGCAACGAGGTCTAAATTGAGGCTAAATTTTTGTTTAAATTTCATTGTGGGTGTATTGTTGACATTTTGGTAGGAAAAATGGGAGAGCAGGTTGTATTTGGTGAAGTCAAGCTCAAATTTTTGTATGAGTAGTACTTCCAGGTCACAGCAGTGTGGGTTTTGATGTCAGTTTACAGTAAGTAAAAGTGACCAGAGAAATCTCTCTTAGAAGATACATGACCCCTACTTTTCTCTTCATTTTATATCAGTTTTATCATAACTCTTTAAAATGAGGTAGGTTTGTTCTCTGAAATGGGTCTAGCTATGTTTGGTAGCTCTTTGAAAAAGGTCATTTATATAGAATATATAGGGAAAACTATTTGGCTATTGTCCTATAAGAAATGTGGGCCAAATTGAGATTTGTCCAGATATTGATATAAATGAACTAGTTTGGTCGATTTTTTGGTTTAAAAAAGAGCATTTCATTGAAATTTTGCTGCAAATATTTATAAAAAACCCAAAAAATCACATTTTCACTGTTTTGGGGGTATTTTTTTAAAAAAAAATGCAAATTTGCACTCTAATTATGCCCATCTATACTTTCAGAGGGGACATTTGGTATTTTCAAAGTGTTAAAAGTGTAATTTGCTTGCAAATTTTGGTGAAAAATTTTTGAAATAAGGGAAAAAAAACGCTCTGGCTAGAAGAACTGGTTAAAAGTTATGTCGCGACATCAGTTTTGAAGGAAAATTGGCGCAGGGACCCACGTTACTGAAAATGCCATAAACCTGGAAAACTGATTTAATCAAGCTGAAATTGGTATTTTTCATGCAGAGTGTTACTGGTACTATACACATGAAATTGAGAAATATTTCAGAAAAACAGTTTTTCTTATATAAAAAAATGTGGGGCCCAAAAATTTAGATTTGTCCAGATATTGATATAAATTAACTAGTTTGGTCAGATTTTGGGTAAAATGAGCATTTCATTGAAATTTTGCTGCAAAAATTGATAAAAAACCCAAAAAAAATTCACATTTTCACTGGGTTTTTGGGGGGATTTTTTAAAAAAAAGCAATTTGCACTCTAAATTATGCCCATTATACCTTTCAGAGGGGACATTTTGGTATATTTCAAAGTGTTAATGTGTAATTTGGGTTGCAAATTATGGGGAATAATTTATGAAATAGGGAAAAAAAAACAGCTCTGGCTAGAAGAACTGGTTAAAAGTTATGTCGCGAATCAGTTTTGAAGGAAAATTGGCGCAGGGACCCACGTTACTGAAAATGCCATAAAACCTGGAAAACTGATTTAATCAAGCTGAAACTTGGTATTTTCATGCAGAAAGTGTTACAGGTACTATACACATGAAATTGAGACTATTACAGAAAACAGTTTTTCTTATAGGCCTAAACTAATCTAAAGGGAAACCAGCGTGGGAGCCATCTGGTCTAGTTGCGTAATGGCTGCCAGGTATTTGAACACTAATTTTTCACTTGGCATGGCAACAGAGGTCTAAATTGAGGCTAGTTTTTTGTTTAAATTTCATTGTGGGTGTATTGTTGACATTTTGGTAGAAAAATGGGAGCAGGTTGTATTTGGTGAAGTCAAGCTCAATTTTAGTATGATTTGTACTTCCAGTCACAGCAGTGTGATTTTGATGTCAGTTTACAGTAAGTAAATGTGACCAGAGAAATCTCTCTTAGAAGATACATGACCCCTACTTTTCTCTTATTTTATATCGTTTTATCATAACTCTTTAAAATGAGGAAGGATTTGTTCTCTGAAATGGTCTAGCTAAGTTTGGTGCTCTTTGAAAAAGGTCAGTTTTATTTATAGAATATATAGGGAAAACTATTTAGGCTATTGTGACCCATAAGAAAATGTGGGCCAAAAATTTAGATTTGTCCAGATATTGATATAAATGAACTAGTTTGGTCAGTTTGGTAAAAAATGAGCATTTCATTGAAATTTTGCTGCAAAAATTTATAAAAAAACCCAAAAAAATCACATTTTCCAAATGTTTTGGGGGTATTTTTTAAAAAAAATTTCAAAATTTTGCACTCTAAATTATGCCCTCTATACCTTTTCAGAGGGGGCATTTGGTATATTTCAAAGTGTTAATGTGTAATTTGCTTTCAAATTATGGTGAAAATTTATGAAATAGGGAAAAAAACACGCTCTGGCTAGAAGAACTGGTTAAAAGTTATGTTTTTGACATCAGTTTTGAAGGAAAATTGGGGCAGGGACCCACGTTACTGAAATGCCATAAAAAAATGGAAAACTGATTTAATCAAGCTGAAACTTGGTATTTTTCATGCAGATTGTTACTGGTACTATACACATGAAAATTTAGACTTTACAGAAAAACAGTTTTTCTTATAAAAAAATGGGGCCAAAAATTTAGATTTGTCCAGATATGATATAAATGAACTAGTTTGGTCAGATTTTGGTTTAAAAAAGAGCATTTCATTGAAAATTTTGCTGCAAAAATTTGGATAAACAACCCCAAAAAATCACATTTTCCCCCTGTTTTGGGGGTATTTTTTAAAAAAAAATGCAATTTGCACTCTAAATTATGCCCATCTATACCTTTCAGAGGGGACATTTGGTATATTTCAAAGTGTTAATGTGTAATTTGCTTGCAAATTATGGTGAAAATTTATGAAATAGGGAAAAAAAACAGCTCTGGCTAGAAGAACTGGTTAAAAGTTATGTCGCGACATCAGTTTGAAGGAAAATTGGCGCAGGGACCCACGTTATGAAAATGCCATAAAACCTGGAAAACTGATTTAATCAAGCTGAAACTTGGTATTTTCATGCAGATGTGTTACTGGTACTATACACATGAAATTTAGACTAATTTCAGAAAAACAGTTTTTTTTATATAAGAAAATGTGGGCCAAAGAGATTTGTCCAGATATTGATATAAAGGGAAATAGTTGGTCAGATTTTTGGTAAAAAAGCCATTTCATTGAAATTTTGCTGCAAAAATTGATAAAAAACCCAAAAAAATCACATTAAACACTTGTTTTGGGGGTATTTTTTAAAAAAAAATGCAAATTTGCACTCTAAATTTTGCCCATCTATACCTTTCAGAGGGGACATTTGGTATATTTCAAAGTGTTAATGTGTAATTTGCTTGCAAATTATGGTGAAAATTTATGAAATAGGGAAAAAAAACAGCTCTGGCTAGAAGAACTGGTTAAAAGTTATGTCGCGACATCAGTTTTGAAGGAAAATTGGCGCAGGGACCCACGTTACTGAAAATGCCATAAAACCTGGAAAACTGATTAATCAAGCTGAAACTTGGTATTTTTCCATGCAGATGTGTTACTGGTACTATACCATGAAATTTAGACTATTTCAAAAAACAGTTTTTCTTATATAAGAAAATGTGGGCCAAAAATTGAGATTTGTCCAGATATTGATATAAATGAACTAGTTTTGGGCAGATTTGGTAAAAATGAGCATTTCAAATTTAAATTTTGCTGCAAAATTGTTAAAAAAAAAAAAACCCAAAAATCACATTTTCACTGTTTTGGGGTATTTATTTTTAAAAAAAAAAAGCAAATTTGCACTCTAAAATTATGCCCATCTATACCCTTTTAGAGGGGAAAATTTTGGTATATTTCAAAGTGTTAATGTGTAAATTTGCTTGCAAATTATGGTGAAAATTTATGAAATAGGAAAAAAAAAAAAAGCTCTGGCTAGAAGAATGGTTAAAAGTTATGTCGCGACATCAGTTTTGAAGGAAATTTTGGGGCGGGACCCACGTTACTGAAAATGCCATAAAACCTGGAAAACGGTTTAATCAAGCTGAAACTTGGTTTTTTTTCATGCAGATGTGTTACTGGTACTATAACATGAAATTGAGACTATTACAGAAAAACGTTTTTCTTATAGGCCTAACTAATCTAAAGGAACCACGTGGGAGCCATCGGTCTAGTTGCGTAATGGCTGCCAGGTATTTGAACACTAATTTTTCACTTGGCATGGCACAGAGGTTTTAAAAATTTAGGCTAGTTTTTTTGTTTTAAAAATTTTATTGTGGGTGTATTGTTGACATTTTGGTAGGAAAAATGGGACAGCAGGGTTTTATTTGGTGAAGTCAAGCTCAATTTTAGTATGAGTAGTACTTCCAGGTCAACAGCAGTGTGATTTTGATGTCAGTTTACAGTAAGTAAATGTGACCAGAGAAATCTCTCTTAGAGATACATGACCCCTACTTTTCTCTTCATTTTATATCAGTTTTATCATAAATCTTTAAAATGAGGTAAGGATTGTTCCCCGAAAATGGGTATAGCTATGTTTGGTAGCTCTTTGAAAAAGGTTTAGTTTTATATAGAAATAAATAGGGAAAACTATTTAGGCTATTGTGACCTATAAGAAAATGTGGGCCCAAAATTGAGATTTGTCCGATATTGATATAAAGAACTAGTTTGGTCAGATTTTGGTAAAAATGAGCATTTCATTGAATTTTTTTGCTGCAAAAATTGATAAAAAACCCAAAAAAATCCCCAATTTTCACTGTTTTTGGGGGTATTTTTTAAAAAAATGCAATTTGCACTCTAAATAGCCCATCTATACCTTTCAGAGGGGACATTTGGTATATTTCAAAGTGTTTAATGTGTAATTTGCTTGCAATTATGGGTGAAAATTTATGAAATAGGGGAAAAAAAAAAACAGCTCTGGCTAGAAGAACGGTTAAAAAATTTTGTCGTGACATCAGTTTTGAAGGAAAATTGGCGCAGGGACCCACGATACTGAAAATTTCCATAAAACCTGGAAACTGATTTAATCAAGCTGAAACTTGGTATTTTTTTATGCAGAGTGTTTTCTGGTACTATACACATGAAATTGAGACTATTATAGAAAACAGTTTTTTTTTATATAAGAAAATGTGGGCCAAAATAGAGATTTGTCCAGATATTGATAAAATGAACAGTTTGGTCAGATTTTTGGTAAAATGAGGGATTTCATTGAAATTTTGCTGCAAAAAATTGATAAAAAAACCCAAAAAATCACAATTTCACTGTTTTGGGGGTATTTTTAAAAAAAAATGCAAATTTTTCACTCTAAATTAATGCCCATCTATACCTTTCAGAGGGGACATTTGGTATATTTCAAAGTGTTAATGGTAATTTGCTTGCAAATTTGGTGAAAAAATTTTTGAAATAGGGAAAAAAAACAGCTCTGGCTAGAAGAAAATGGTTAAAAGTTATGTCGCGACATCAGTTTTGAAGGAAAAAATTTGGCACAGGGACCCACGTTACTGAAAATGCCATAAAACCTGGAAAACTGAATTAATCAAGCTGAACTTGGTATTTTCATGCAGATGTGTTACTGGTACTATACACATGAAAAATTTAGACTATTACAGAAAAACAGTTTTTCTTATAAGAAAATGTGGGCCAAAAAATTTAGATTTGTCCAGATATTGATATAAATGAACTAGTTTGGTCAGATTTTTGGTAAAATGAGCATTTCATTGAAATTTTGCTGCAAAAATTGATTAAAAAAACCAAAAATCACATTTCAACTGTTTTGGGGGTATTTTTTTTAAAAAAAAATGCAAATTTGCACATCTAATTATGCCCATCTATACCTTTCAGAGGGGACATTTGGTATATTTCAAAGTGTTAATGTGTAATTTGCTTGCCAAATTATGGTGAAAAATTTTTGAAATAGGGAAAAAAAAAAAGCTCTGGCTTTGAAGAACTGGTTAAAAATTATGTCGCGACATCAGTTTTGAAGGAAAATTGGCGCAGGACCCACGTTACTGAAAAAAGCCATAAAACCTGGAAAACTGATTTAAATCAAGCTGAAACTTGGTATTTTTCATGCAGATGTGTTACTGGTACTATACACATGAATTGAGACTATTACAGAAAAACAGTTTTTTTTATATAAAAAAATGTGGGCCAAAATTGAGATTTGTCCAGATATTGATATAAATGAACTAGTTTGGTCAGATTTTGGTAAAAAATGAGCATTTCATTGAAATTTTGCGCCAAAAATTGATAAAAAACCCAAAAAACATCACATTTCATGTTTTGGGGGTATTTTTAAAAAAAAATGCAAATTTGCACTCTAAAATTATGCCCATTATAACCTTTCAGAGGGGACATTTGGTATATTTCAAAGTGTTAATGTGTAATTTGCTTGCAAATTATGGTGAAAATTTATGAAATAGGGAAAAAAAACAGCTCTGGCTAGAAGAACTGGTTTTAAAAATTATGTCGCGAAAATCAGTTTTGAAGGAAAAAATTTGGGGCAAGGGACCCACGTTACTGAATGCCCTAAAACCTGGAAAACTGGTTTAATCAAGCTGAAACTTGGTATTTTTCATGCAATGTGTTACTGGTACTATACACATGAAATGAGACTATTACAGAAAAACAGTTTTTCTTATAGGCCTAACTAATCTAAGGAACCCGCGTGGGAGCCATCTGGTCTAAGTTGCGTAATGGCTGCCAGGTATTTGAACACTAATTTTTCACTTTGCATGGCAACAGAGGTCTAAATTGAGGCTAGTTTTTTTGTTTAAATTTCATTGTGGGTGTATTTTTGACATTTTGGTAGGAAAAATGGGACAGCAGGTTGTATTTGGTGAAGTCAAGCTCAATTTTAGTATGAGTAGTACTTTCCCGTCACAGCAGTGTGATTTTGATGTCAGTTTACAGTAAGTAAATGGACCAGAGAAATCTCTCTTAGAAGATACATGACCCCTACTTTTCTCTTATTTATATCAGTTTTATCATAACTCTTTAAAATGAGGTAAGGATTTGTTCTCTGAAATGGGTCTAGCATGTTTGGAGCTCTTTGAAAAAGGTCAGTTTTATATAGAATATATAGGGAAAACTATTTAGGCTATTGTGACCTTCCAGAAAACAAAGGCGCCGCCATTTTGTTAATCATGTGATCCGTCCGCCATTACGCCACTGCAGAATATCTGCAAGTCTGCGAGTCCAACGAGAAAAGAAAATCAGAAAGATATAATCTTCTTGAAAAATAAGTGATTTGTATGGACGCTAAACAGAATTTCCGTAAGTTAAATTGGTAGATTGTATTTTGTGAATGTACCTGTAATATGATAACGGTACAGAGTTTATGAAGTTAACAATAAATACTACAGGTAGAGCACACACAGTAATTAACAGATCATATATAAATCAATATATCACCTGTAAATTTATATATCAACATATCTTTTAATCAATATATTAGTAAGTAAAATTGTTTTTAAAAAATTCACAGTCAAATCCGCACCATAAAACGCACATCCGGGGTTTATTTTTGTTTACACCAGCACATTTGTGAAGATAATTTCAACTTTGAATGTGAATTTTGCTTTTGGAGACATATTTTCAAAGAACTATACAAGTGGACTTCAAAATTATAATATACCCCAGAAAATGCAAAAATAAATCGACAATTCGTTTCTCTGTCTCTTTCAATTCACCGGAAGCATTTTGATGTTGACTGGTACTTTTCCATCATCTATTTTAACAAGCGCCGTGATTGATGCTGACAAAGAGATGCTATTCATTACTAAGAAGCTGCTGATGAAACTGAATAAAGATGTTGTAAACCAGTCAATCGTGACCTTCACCTTGGAAAAGAAAGAAGAATTTCGACATTATTAATAAAATAAGTTATATTTTGACATATTTATAGCATTTGAAACTGTTAAACATGCGTATGTGGTTTAATACAGATATGCTAATGCACTTTATTTTATAAACGCATCATGACAAACATTTTTTTTATCATAAAATGAAAATTTACAGTTTTTTGTTCTGTTTCCATCGTTGAAATCTTTGCGGAAATGATTTGCATTAGAAAATAACGGTTATGAAGTGACTGATATATTGATTAAAAGATGTGTTGAAATATGAATTTACAGGTGATATATTGATTTATATATGATCTGTTAATTACTGTGTGTGCTCTACCTGTACTACATGTACTGCAGAGCGACGAATGTGTACATGTAGAAATGGCGTATGTGTTTACACGGGTGTACTGTGTTAATTCGAGAATTTATTGAAGGTTTCGAGGTTTGTGTAAACTATTTTTTATGTATATAACATCGACAAAGCTTTTTTAAACGAGTTAGATTAATGTCACTTGACTTGATGAGATTTAAATTAAGACATGCTGCATATTAACATGAATCATGATGTAGGTGCATTGAATTTGAAACATTGATCGCTGTCAGAACTGACATCTGGATGACAGATGAATAAATTAGAAACTGGAAATGCAATGTTGAAAGCTATATTATATCAAGTCAGAATATTTTTTTTTTTTGGCTTTGCATATTAACAATTATATTTTTTTTTTATTTCAGAACCCCCACCTGATGACGCCTCATGGGCCAAGAATGATTCCAAATTGTGGCCCAAACTCACGTATGAGGACATTATTGACTTTTTAATACTTTCAAAAGCTTATGATGGAAAGGAAATGAAGGCTTTTCGTGCACTGTATGGTTACAATTATGTTCAAAATGGCTGGATGGGAGACATTTATTCATTGAACATTGACAATGTCTGTTTCCTAAGAGCAACGATATCCCCTAGCCAACCAGGAGTTGGACGTTTGGACTATAAAACATGGGTAGCGATTTCTGAGGACTGTTCGGTATTGACGGGTCATTGTACGTGTCCGGCAGGAAATGCAAAGAGCTGCAGCCACATCTCTGCTCTTCTGTACGCAGTGGTACTGGCCTGGTCTAGTGGTGTAGCTGGGACAACTTGCACAGACAAAACACAAGCCTGGGGAAAAGGAGCGGCAAAATCCTTAACCCATGAAAAGGTTTAATATTGACATAACATTTGACAGGCCAAGTTCACAAGTGCTTCAAGACACCAGCAAAAAGTTTGCAAGTCGTAACATCACACCAGATACACAGCAATTCCAAGATCACAAGGACCTCCAAGAAAGTATTGAGCAGTCGGCTGTGAAAGACTTATGGAATGTAAAAGGCACAATGTTATATAAAGTGTTAAATGCTCCTGAAGAAAGCTTTATGGAACAAACTGACATAAGTCATGCCTGTCATGACATAAGTTCAGATAGGCCTGTAAAATCTTCCCCGTGCCATTCTTGTGAACAGTTCTTTAAAAAGTATGTGCGCTTTCCCGAGAACAAAATCATTCAGTTGAACAGTTTAACACAAAGTCAGAATTCTACCTTGTGGATGGATAGCAGGAAATTAAGAATTACGGCAAGTAGAGCAAATGCTGTACCGAAGTCCAATAGAGCCAACCCAGATAAGTTTATAAACAATCAACTTTATCAAAGGTTTAAAGGCTGTGCAGCGACACGACATGGACAGAAGAGTGAGCCAAAAGCACGCGAGTGGTTTGAGGCTAAAACTGGACAAATTGTGACCAAGAGTGGGATAACTATTCATCCAGATGAACCATATTTTGCTGCCAGCCCCGATGGTCTTGTGGGTGAGGACACTATATTAGAAATAAAATGCCCAACCCGCCCATTGCAGGAACTTGTAACTTCCGGGAAATATGACGTTACACTCAAGGATGGTCAGCTTATCTTAAATCCAAAAGGTGTAAATGGATATTACTGTCAGGTGCAAATGACCATGTTTTGTACAAAGAGGTCTCTATGTAAATTTGTACTATGGACACCAGATGAACAGTGTATTATGAGTGTACCATTTTCTATGGAATACATGTCTGGTGTATTGCCAAGGCTTAGAAATTTTTATTTCCATCACCTTCTTGTCCGTATGACAGAAGAGCACTACAATCAGAGGCTTAAAATTTCTAGGGAATACCAAAAAATATGTTGCTAGGAAAACTTACAATGTGATATGCCATGTCATGTGTGGTTAATATATTATATTAAAGCATATTCTCCAGTCATCCAGATATCTGCATATCACAGCAGTACTAGTTCCAGTTAGGCCTAAAAATATGTTGTTGTTTCTGGTTATATTCTAAAATAATAAGATTTGGTAGTTTTTTTTATTAAGTATGACTTTTCGGAAATTAGGTTTCTCTTATACTATAAATTACTACATTTTTTGTCAAGCCAAACATTTTTACCGGAAACAAGCATTTTTTACATTCTTTGAATGCTAGTCTTTATGCTTAACATGCTGGATACAATTGATTCTGGCTTTCTGACCAGTGAAGATCTTGATCAGCCTGCATATCCATGCAGTCTGATCAAGATCTTCATTTTTCGCTATTCAGAGATTATCTTATTGATAAACATCCCTTTTTAAAGTTTATATATATATTATTAATGGTTCTGTCGAAATTGAAGGATGGACAAATGAAAATTTAGTAGGCGGTAGGGTAAGGGTTATTACGGGAAATGTGGCGCATTGGTAAATTCTTTGGTCGAGAGGTTCCACATTCAATCTGTCCCAATCTAGCATTCCTAGTAGATCTATGGACTGATATGCAAGATATGCAGTAAAAATAATACAAAAACAATAATAAAGAGAACTATTTGTGTGTTTTATTTAGTCTTAATAACCAATGTTTGTGATTTCATGTAACTAAACATTGAAATAGTATGAAATACAGTTTATGTAGCAATGAATGTTGACTGCAGATTAGGCTAAATTACCAAAAAAATTCTAGACACACGAAATAAGAATTTAGGTCTCTAGGATTTCTGTTAGGAAACATTGTTGATCATAATATGATATTATGTTATTTACATATATAATTGAGCCGCATCAAGCAAAAAGGGACCTTATAGTATTTTGATGACATTTCTACATTTTTGCATACTTGGTAAGTACATGAAATTCTTCACATAAAATATAAATTGCTTTCGTAACATTTTGGAGAATAGAATATTTGCTACAAAGTAGATTTTGATGGAACTTCTCAAGAGCCGTTGTTATAAATTTACTCACAGATTTCGATTAATTCATAAAATGATTTTCATCTACATCTACGTTAACAACATTTATAAATGTTAAGGACCTTTTTAGCCTGATGCGGCCAATATGAATCAGACGCTATGTACATATATAATGTATTTGATAAAAACTGTTGATAAAAATCTTTGCTTTAATTACATGTGTACATGTCATTTTGTCAACTTGTTTGTTAATAAAATACTACATTAATTTCAGTAAACATGCCTTTGATATTTTCATGTCCATTTTTAAAGCCTAGTTTCACATTCCATTGAAAAGAACAAATCAGTCTTCGATATCAACATCATCCTTAATCAAAGGGTCTCTCATGTTGCACAATGCAGCAACAACTTTAATGGTTTTATCCCCCCTTTTAAGAGTTTTAATTCCCAGTGTAGTGTTCATTAGTTTGTAAGATTTAAATCTCATGATTGCCCGTTCCACATGTATGCGTTCAGCAGCAATTCTTCTTGACTCTATAGTTTCCTCTGCGGATAACTGGGTGCGGCCTTTCATGAATGCAGGGATATTCAGTTTTACCCTACGAGCACAGTTCTTCCCCTACAGTAAAACCTCGATCTGCCATAACCTCATCTCCCGGCAATAAAAAGTTCAAGAACCCACTGTTTTTTGTTATATAATTATCACTAGCTCTCCCACCATACAAAGGGGAGATGTACATAATGAAGCCGCTTGGAGCTATTGCTATCAAAAACTTTGCAGTGTTATGAGTTTTATAAGTTGACCTTGAGTTTGTTTCTTGCTTTTAATGTAAATGGTCTTTGTATATATATTTCGGAACAATCTATAATGCATGTCGTTTTGGGGTACGAATTTTTAAATGAAGCTGGAAGTGTACGTCTTATCGTCTCTCTTGGTAGCCAGACAACTAAAGAAGATAATTGTTCTGACATAATGTCAATCCACTTATTAAATATATTACTGGTCAGCTGATGAGATATACCAAATCTTCTTCCAATGTCACTAAATGTCAGAGCTAGACGGAGGCGTATCAGTACCAAAAGAATCTGATTTGGGATGCTGATTCTGTAAGGAAGATCTTTCCCGAATTTTGTTAAAGTAGACACTAATGTCATGAACACCGTGAGGCTCAAACCTGTATAAAACTTGCTGTCATTATCATTTGTTATGCTGTCAACTGAAAACTCTGGAGCTGAACACTGAGTTGATGCAGTTTTTGTTTTTTCTACATACAAACAACTGTAGATGTGGTCTAATTTAATTGGATCAAGTGTTTGAGTGCTTGTTTCCACCATTTTTGGCTTCTTGTAGTTTTTACATAAATCCAGATACATATTACAACACACAGCTTTACACTCAGTATGTTCATTAGTTGACTGAATTTCCATGTTTTCAGTGCTGTCAATATGTTCCAGGTTTAGAAGAGGCGTAGCAGTTAAAATCTCATCTTGTTTGGATGGTGTCATAACATTTTCTTTATCTTGGGTAGGGGTGTTTAGCGACAGACTTCGCCTAACAAGAGGTCTCCGTGCAGGTGTAGGCTCTTTACTTTCATAACCCATATGTAGTGTTGGAACCGGGTTAGCCTTCGTTGGTCTACCATCAACAAAATGGATAGAACATACCTGCAATAGGAAAAGATTTACTGAGTGATCATATTATTAACATACTAATAAGCGAATTTTAACTTGTTATGTGGAAAAAAAAAACCTTGTAAAACCAAAACAGCTGCAATCAATCATTAAAAGTACAGAAACATATAACAATATCTAAAATTACGGAATTTCTGGTGATTTAAACCTATGTATGTAATCTACACGATTAATGTTTACTGTGTCTACATTCCAATACGCCAATATGCGCAAGCGATAAAACCGAGAACTTTACACGACTGTAGTGTAATTTATCCTCCATTATTTTGGTCCTACAAAGATTTGACTTTAGATTGCCCTGTCACAAATATGAAACAATCTGAATGTCACATTATTATGACTAATTTACGGATTACGCTCATGAATTGTTGAATTCTCGTCACTGTTTGAGAAAAAAATAACAGTGTTTACCGTTAAATCGCTGTTAAAATTTCATATTCAGTAGAAAAGCCTCCAACCCAAGACTGGCCAGAGAAATTAATAATTAAAAACTTTTAGCAAAAAAAACAAACACGCAAAAAACCTATTCAATGCTTACACAGACTGGGTTGTAGGTTTTGAATTTTTCCTGTTGATTGCTTATCCAATTACGTTCATCACGTCATTCTTGGCAGTGTGCATTTTGTACAAGGAGACACGGACAATCATGTGTTTTTGACACATGTAGCAAACCCTAACCCGAGTATACAGTTTGTTTATATTTGACGGTTAAAGTCAGAAATTAAAAAGCGCATCCGCACAGTAAGCTTGTCTAACCTACATGTCCCTGCACTGGATTTCTCCCAAACGTTACCTTTCTTTTGTTGTTATTACACCCATATATACACACTGTTTTCTGAAGTTTATAAGGCATTTAATCCTAATATTTAAATTCCGAAAAATTTAAATAATCAACAGCTTTTGTTTACTGTAATTGAAGTGGTTAATGGTTTATCGCTTTGTATCAACTTTTTTACGGAAGATACAGTATCAACTTGAAAGGTAACAGTCTGGGGTATGTTTTGTTTTGTTTTTTCATTTTTATTTGTTTACGCTGCGCGCGTAGTTATGACTGTTTCCATTTCAATAATCAATCGTGGGCCCCCGGGCGAGATTTAAATTTTTGAGACCCTTGCCAGTAAGGTCGGCGCCGGATCGATTCCCAAGAATTAGATTTTGATATAGTTAAAAGGGGACCTTAATTAAGGCCCGGGTGTTATTTTTGAACATGTCGGGTCTTGTGGGGGAGTATTTATTGTTATTTTTTTGTTTTTTAATGTTATCCCTAAATGTGTCATAGTTTCCGAATATAAATAGGTTATTAAAGTATTTAAATTTATTAAATTTTGTCATAGGGAAAGGCCCGCGACTCCCTTTTATAACATCCTGAAGCGCCTGAAAAAAAATGCCTGCCATGAAACTACATCATATCTTAGCTTTATTTATTAATATCAAAATTTAAAAATTAAACTTTAAAAATACGTTTAAAACATAGCCTTATTAGCCCGTTGTTGACAGTACACTGGTTATTTATTAGATTAACGCCCGCCAAACCTGCTAAATGTGTCTATCGATAAATATGCTTATTTTATTTCTCGTAAACTTTCATGTGCTTCACCGATACGTTTTATTTATATTTTTATGCTGCATTTTGTCTTTTTTTAATGTTTTTCAGTCTGTTTTTTGACTTTATAGTCAAGTCAAAATTTAATGTTTACGGTTTAGTTACTTCATATTATAGTAAAGTATTTAGATCGCGTGTATGAAATTTTGCGGTTGTTTTATCAAAATTCGGACCGTTTCTACGTGATTTTTTCTTTTTAAATGAACTATTCTCTAAAAATGGTCTAGAATATAGCTCTATGTGTTTTTAGCGATTCTGCAAAATTTAAAGATAAAATATATTTATAATGTTTTCCGCGAACCTGTGTCCGTGCTAAATTACGCGTAAGAATTTTTACTTAAAATTTACCTGTTACCTGTTGTTTGTTTACCGTTGTGTGTCGAGTCTGTATGTTTCCGTTCATCATCATACTGGTTTTTCCCTTTAGGTGGCGGTCTTTCTCGGACTGGGTCATGGTTTATCCCAAGCACCATAGGTCCCTATCACTTATATACAGTGCTGACAATACTTTATATTATTTTATAGCTTTATTTGATATTGGTTGTTATGGTTTTTGATTTTATTTACTGTTATTATAGAATTTGTATAAAAAATTTAAAATTGAATAAAAGTTGGTTAAAAAGTAGCTAAAATTTGATAAAATTTGATAAAATCAAGTCGACCTTTGCGAAAAACGAAAACAAAAAGCTTTATTTTGATTTTTATTTTGCCTAATTTTTTTAATAAATTAGTTATAAAAATATATTTTAAAACTATTTAGTAAAAACAGGGGATTCCTTCCCGAAATGTAAAGTGTTTGCAAGGATGTGTTCTTATTTTTAAAATCATTGTCTAAATTTTGCCTTAGTCATGGTTAAAATTAGTATATGTTTAAAATTATAACATTTAAAGTATGGTTGCTAAAAGAGTATTTGGCTTTTGTTTATTATATAAAACATAAAAATAACATTGTTTTATATCATTTTAACAACTAAAGTAAAATTACTTTAATTAAATTTAAATATTAAACCTCTTTCGGGCTTTTTTGGTTATGCTTTATACAGTCGGCTCCTGTTACTTGTTATTCTTGGATTTATTTCTAGCTGTTTATATTGGGCCGGCCCTAGCAACTTTAATTAGATAGCCTTTCACCCTGAGACATTTCGCTGTTGACCGCACAGTGCGTTAAGCTTAAATGGTCCCCAGACGGGTTTGTTTATACAGCTCAGCCCCCTGTTATTGACGCCATCTTTTTTGAACAAATTTAGGATTTTAACTGTTTATACACGTTTCCCTGAGATTATATTATTCTATTGCCCGCACCGTGCGTTAGGCTTACATGGTACCCCAGACGGGGTGCATATAGAGATTCAAACCCTGGTACTTTGTGTATTAAATTAAGGCAAAGTTATAAATTCATTGTTAGGTCGGGCCCTCTATGAAATGTTTATGTTTTTTTTTTATATTTGTTAAGTAGCCTATTTTGGTGATGAATGTTTTTAGAGGCTTAGACTTGTGTTTCGATTCTTCGGAGGAAGAGAGTGTCTTTTCTGTCTTACAGACAACCGAGTTTGAGTCACATTCAAGTTCCCAATCTGTGTTCTGCATTTCGTGTACACTCTTTGTGTATGTCAAAGTAGTGGTTGAATGTTTCGTATTTGTTACAGTTTGGGCATAGATGTTTATTGAGTAGTTCCCCAGCCAGACGTTCCGCCCAGCTTATCTGGTAATATTTATCTTTGCGGTGTTTGTGCTAAAAATTTGATTTTACTGGGATATGTTTGAGAGGGCGCAGGCATTGTGTTTGTTGTGCCTTCTCTGTCTAAAAACTTTTGATTTTTCCTTTTTATTATGTATTACCTCAGATTACTGCTAATTTGACCTGTTTTGGGGCTCATTTTCGGCCCTTGCTTTGCTTAGTTGATCGACCCTTTCGTTTCCCTAATCCCAAACATGATGGCCCATATTAGGGAAACATGTATACTATTTTCTGGATGGCTGATTTTTGAATAATGTCAATATTATTCAGATCTTGATTGTGACTGCCTGTTATTTTTTGATTTAATAAGCAACTTCTGTAATATTAGCTACGTTTTGGCATGTTTTGGGTACCCATTTCAGTGATGTTGGTGGCTGTTGCCTCACACGTGATATGGGGCCCCTAGGGTTAATTTGAAGCCGACGAGAAAATTTTTCTTTGCTATGGATAAAAGCAACAAGGCCGCCCCGCTTTATTTTCGTGGGATTTTTGCTACCGTCTGTTTATATATGGAAATTTGTGCCCTATAATGCTTCATTATATGATTTCTGTTATATGTTTGGCCTGGGTGTATCTTCTTGTTTTATTAATAAAGCTTTAAAGGGCTTAGTCGGGGGTTGTGACCTTGATCCGCATTATAAAAAAAACCCGGCTCTTGTATATTTAATTCACTTATTGGATTTATCTAGTAACCTATTAACCTCTGAGTGTGGGCTGGGTTCAAAGCTCTTTCTACCAGTGTGCGTTTCTAACCTTTCGTGGTACTGGGGAATTCTTTCAGTGCTTGATTGTATTATTTATGGGCAAAATTTTCACTAGGGGTGGATCTGGCCCAATATTTGAGCATATGACTCTCTTGTTATATCTAATGGTAGCGGGGCCCGTTTTACTAATACTGCCATTTTATTAGTTGTTTTATTATCCCAGTGACTACTCTTAGGGCCTTACTTTGTATTACATCTAGCCTTTTAATTTGTGTTTTTGAGGCTGAGCTTATGCTGTGCTACCAAAATTAATTTTGCATAATTAAGGGTTATAAAACATTAGTTATTTTCTTATTAGTCCCAGTTTGTTCCAGTATTAGTCTCAGAGGTTTAATATTTTTTACACCTTTTAACTAGATTATTATATGATGGTCCCATTTAAAATATTGATCAAAATCTCTAAAAATTTTGGCGGTTGGGGTCTATTTAAGGCTTTACCACATATTTAAGTTCGGCGTTACTTTATTCGATTTTGTAGGATTTTAAAAGATAGGTTGCCGGCACACCTTTAGCATTTGTGTTTTTAGGGTTGATGGTGAACCCCATTATTACTCATTTTCTATACTCAAGGATTTTTGGCCTTTTAGTAATGCACTATGTGGGTTTGGTGGTTACCCATGTGGCTCCATCATCTACAAATTGGGAAAGTTCGGTCCGGTCACGGAGGGGATGTTTGTTGTGTGCATCTTAGGTTTGGGATGTTCATATGAGTTAAAGATCATGGACTAATCACACTTCCCTGGGGGTTGCATTGTAGGTTCTATGTATCTGAAAAATGGCCATTGACCTTTACTTAATTTTGGGCCTTCCAGGAAATTAGCGATCCATGTAAGCATTCTCCCCTTAAATGCCTAGAGATATTAAATTCAAGAGAGACCCTTTATTCCAATGCCTATCAAATGCATTACTTAGATCTAAAATATGCTAGTGGTAAAAACCTTTCGATGGGCCTCTTTACAGTCTGATTCGAAGCGAAGGAGGTGATCTTCGCACGAATGGGCTTTCCCACATCCTGACTGATATGGGGAGAACAGATTATTATTTTCAATATAGTTTCAAGTCTTGGTTTTATCATTCTTTGCAGCCTTGGTGAGGGTTGAGTAGGGAGATGGGGCGGTATGAAGCGGGTTTGTTTTTTCCTTATTGGGCTTAAGTATTGGTACTATAATGGCTCGCCCCAGCTTTTGGGGGGAGAGCCTTCTTTCCAGACTGATTATATAGCTTTAAGAGTTTTTCTTTGGCATGTATTGGTAAATTTTTATATATCATAATGGATCGCATCTTCGCCTGGGGCGAAACTATTACATTGATCAAGGCCATGTTTAAATTTAAGGAGGGAGAATGGTTTTATACTCATATCGTCATGTGGGGCTGTGTTATTTTCATTGTAGAGATGTATTCTTGCTCTTTATATTGTTTATTTGCCAAAAATTCAGCACTGTAAATTTTATTACTGTGATTTTCTTATAGTGTTTTCACAGAAAATTTGCCTTATCTTTTTCCATAACCACCGGATCGTTGTCGTTCAGAAGGTACCAATAGAGCTAGATGATTTGCCTCTAAATTTATTGACAACGTCCCATACTCTTTTGATGTTGTTTTATGGTTTTTTTGTGTTATGTACTTTTCAAGGCTGGTGCGTTTTGCTTTTTTAATGATTTTTACAGCCCTTATTACGGAGTGACCTGTATTTTTGCAGATTTTCATCATTCTTATTTTGCTATAATTTTTCTAGCATTCTCCCTTTGTTAACTGCATTTGCGCAATCCTCAGTCCACCGGGTATAACCCTTTTTCCCATTGTTCTTGCTTTGACCATTGGTATACTCTTTTTATAATACTATAGATATCAATTTATAAATTGTGTGTGTTTTCATCCCCTGTCTGCCCTCAGTGTTATAATGGGAAATCTGATTGCGAAGTATGATATTGGTCCAGTCTGCTTTACCTATCTTATATTTGGGGTGGTATTTAATCGCCCCTGTTTTTATTGAAAATTCTAATCCAGCAATATTGGAAAATGGTCACTGCAAAAGTATTATTGATAACTCCAAAGAATGCATTTGTGCCAATGTATGAGAAACTATTGCCAAATTATTGTGAGTCTTTTTGATTTTGGGAAATCACTTAGCCCTTTTTATATTTCCATCATTTAATAAACTAGATTTTTCTGTGATAATAGATTTAACATGTCTCAGAGGCCGAGTCACACCTTGGATCGCCCGGGGGATTCCAGAGTGGGTTTTTAATGTTGAAATCTCCAGAATTACTGAGTGGTTTCGTATGTTAGAGAACATTTTTTGATAGTGTTCTTCGGTGTTATGTTTTTCATATGCTACTAACAATTATAAATTGTTATGTTTTGCTGTGACCATATATAGTTATGCCGTTAATTATATTCATTGTGAATTATTGACCTTTCAACTGTGAATTGATGCCCTGTTTGGGCATAATTATTGTACCGCTCCTTCTTGATTGTGCGTTTTTGATATGTTGCAATTTCATAGTCATAAAGCTTTGGTGGTGTTATTTTTTTTCCATATCTAAACGTTCCTGAATACCACACGGCATGTATTGTATCTGTGGATGATTAAGGAAGCTGTTTAATTCGGTGACTTTGTTTTTGTCCCCTTTCAAACCCGGGCGTTCCAAGACTTATATTAAAGTTACGATTACATGCCGTCCCTTTGGGAAACTACCCCCGGACATTATTAATTAATTAATTGTATGGGGTTATTGTTAATTAATTTACAGGGAGTTAGTCCGTGTCACCCAATAGGGACCATATCCCGGCATACCACTGGGGTGGTGGTGGGGGTGGTGAGGTACCACCGAGGGCGTCTGTGGCCCATTGTACCATGTGGCCTTTTCATGTCTATTGAAAACCCATTTTGTTGGGGGGTCAGATAACCTTTTGTTATGGTATCTGGGTGCATTGCCTGTATGTGATGAAGTGGGTGGGGGGGGGTTTCCTTGCCCCCGCGGTTTGTTTTCTTTTGCTGTTCTGGTGCGCTATTGCCCTGTGATATGGCTTCATCATCATTTGCTTTAAGTGCTGGTCATTTTTTTGTTGACCTTGTATCTTAGGTGCTTTTGTTTTTGATTATTTCCAATAAAATTGGTCTTATGTAATATATTCTTTATTGTTGTGTAGTGTTGTGTTGGGGGTGTTTGCACGTGTTGTTTGACAGATGTAAGGCCGCATTTCTCATTCTGGCCTCATATTCTGTTTTGATTGCGTCATTTTTCTTGTGAATGTTTTGTAAATAGTTGTGTATGCAAACACCCTTGAATGCTGCACTGTGTAAACCGTTGCAATTGCGCATTTTTGATGTTTCGGTATTGGCATTCATAGTGCGAGTGTGGCCCTGCACAATGTGGGCAAATGTTTTACCTGTGCACTTGTTTGCTGAGTGTCCGTGGCTTTTGGCATTTGTTAACTTAGGGGAGATAACAAGGATGGAATACTGGTTACTTGGGTGCCATCATTTAGTTTCACCTTCAAAAGGTGCTTTTTCAGAACTAAACGTGAGTTTTATTGTTTATGAAGGCACCTTTCTTCCATTGACTATTTCGTAGCCCCGGTGGTAGATTTTATGTTGTTTCTCTTGTGCGAATGTGTTAACGTTATCATTATAGTTGATGTCCTTTTGTAAATGACCCTTTAGACTCTATTTTTTCGGACTAGAGCGTTTGTCTGTGTTTAGTGGCTCTAGAACGAAGTCATATTTTTGTATAAATTGCTTGGCCAGGTCCAATTTGTTCTTTGCGAAAACATGAAAGTGGGACATCCCCTCGGTGGATGGGTCCTTGACAAATGATCCGCCTACATAGGCTATGAAAGCGAGGATATCTCTTTAATCCTTGTTCGGGAACACACATGACACTGGGACGCAGTGTCATTGCCACCAAGCACGAGTGGTTGTGTTGGCGTGGCGATGCCCCTTTGATCTCTTAGAGCTCTTAGTCTCCCATGTGCCTCAGTGTCAGCCTGCACCGACATGTTTGTCGATGCTCACTATTTTGGGGCCGGTGGTACAGGGTGGTACACGGTATATGGTGGGGGACCTGTTCACCCTGGTGTTGATCGGCATTGTTCATTAGGCCGTGGCAATGATGGGGTGGCTGGTGTAACTGGGATGCCAAGCTCTGGATAGTTGAATCATCTAGTGCGGTTGCACCAGGGTGGGCTTTGCTGTTGTACCAGGGTGGTGTTCTGTCTCATTAAATGAGCAGGGTCTTGGTCCTGCCTTGGGTTTAACCTTGGTAGGCTAGGGATCGGGGGTGTTTCGGGTGGGTTTCCATCACACTTGGGTGACGGGTACACGGTGTGGCATTACTAGGTGGTGTTGGCGGATCACTATCAATAGTGAGCCTCCAGGACTTAAAATTGAGTCGTTTATTAGGGTTGGGTACGGACTAGGGACAGGATATGTCACGTTTACTCAAAGGGTGTAAACTAGTGGGAGACAGATCAAGGGAAACCGTCGGCCCAGTCCGTATATTGCCTGGGCCTTGTTTGCAGGACTTCTGAAGAAGAGTTGAGAGAAGTTTCTCTCGTTCTTTTTTCCCCTTTACCTTCCCAGGGATTGCATATTCTAACTGGTGTCGAGCCGCCGCCCGGGGGGAAGTCGGCACACAGAAGCTTTCTGCTGTCCCCTTGGCCTTTTCTATGGGGGTTGTACCGGGTGATCCCCCTGTGATTGGATTTTTCCCTGATGATTTACCCATTGTTGTTAGTCTGCTTGATTAATTTTAAGTTTTCCTATTAAGTAACTAATTTTAGTTTTTCGAATATATTCTTATACAGATTTATGAATTTATCGTTAAGTTTTATTGCAAAATCGTCTCTTTAATTAATTTGGTTTTTTTTTGACTGTTTTAATATCCGTAATAACTATAATATATTATATTATCGCTCTATGCAGTTATTTACTTAGGACTAATTGCCCTTTTTAATTAGCTTGTTTGTAATTGTACAATATATATCAAACCGTCAATTTTCTATATTGTACACTATGTCCTAGATAATGATCTCTATAAGTCAGTATAAACCTTGTAATTTATCTAAAACCCAACAGTAAAGTGCGTGGTGTTAGTTAATCCTATTGTCCTATACGATCAGTTAATCTTATAACGCCCGCGGCAACACTGTAAAGCGACGCGCACGATTTTTATGTGAAAGTTATGAATTTAACCTATTTTAAGTGTTAGTTAAAGTGCTTTACGATCAAATATTTTGATCAAAAATCAAATACCCTTCACGTAGATAAATAGACCCTAAATACTTAAAAGTGGGGGTTGTCGGTGTTTCCCAAAGTAGATTTCCAACGACGGCCCAAATTTAAACGAGTGGTTTATGAGCATACCGTTGTGAGGAATAAGTCAAGGACGAGGGCCCATTTGCCCTACTCGAGCACCTACCGAAGTAAGTAAAGAACTTGTCGATACTTTGCCCTTTCCATACGTACGGTCAACGCCCGATAAAAAATAACGTTTATCGTAGTAGCCAATTGGTTATGAAGATGACGTCATGTGGTACATTTAAGCTCCCCCTTTTTAGTGTATGAGGACGGAGGTATATTCGGCCCCTCATGTCATTCTGCGGTACATTGTTTAAAAAAATTGTAAACATATTTTTCTTATGATTTGATAAAG
>NW_026463640.1:0-68152 GCF_021730395.1 Mercenaria mercenaria
AGTACCAACAGTAGTTGTGCATGGGGCATGTTAGGTTCTTTTAGAAAAAAAATTTGCAGAGTTATGGGACTTTGTTTTTTTTTTTACTATACTATATACATAGACACAATCTTGTGCGCACCATCTCTCCTCATCCCCTTGACACAATTTAATGAAACTTCACACAAGTGATCAGTACCAACAGTAGTTGTGCATGGGGCATGTTAGGTTCTTTTAGAAAAAAAATTTGCAGAGTTATGGGACTTTTTTTTTTTTTTTACTATACTATATACATAGACACAATCTTGTGCGCACCATCTCTCCTCATCCCCTTGACACAATTTAATGAAACTTCACACAAGTGATCAGTACCAACAGTAGTTGTGCATGGGGCATGTTAGGTTCTTTTAGAAAAAAAATTTGCAGAGTTATGGGACTTTGTTTTTTTTTTGTTACTATACTATATACATAGACACAATCTTGTGCGCACCATCTCTCCTCATCCCCTTGACACAATTTTATGAAACTTCACACAAGTGATCAGTACCAACAGTAGTTGTGCATGGGACATGTTAGGTTCTTTTAGAAAAAAAATTTGCAGAGTTATGGGACTTTGTTTTTTGTTACTATACTATATACATAGACACAATCTTGTGCGCACCATCTCTCCTCATCCCCTTGACACAATTTAATGAAACTTCACACAAGTGATCAGTACCAACAGTAGTTGTGCATAGGGCATGTTAGGTTCTTTTAGAAAAAATATTTGCAGAGTTATGGGACTTTGTTTTTTTGTTACTATTCTATATACATAGACACAAACTTGTGTGCACCATCTTCCTCATCCCCTTGACACAATTTAATGAAACTTCACAAAGTGATCAGTACCAACAGTAGTTGTGCATGGGGCATGTTAGGTTCTTTTAGAAAAACTTTTTGCATAGTTATGGGACTTTGTTTTTTGTTACTATACTATATACATAGACACAATCTTGTGCGCACCATCTCTCCTCATCTCCTTGACACAGTTTAATGAAACTTCACACAAGTGATCAGTACCAACAGTAGTTGTGCACAGGACATGTTAGGTTCTTTCAGTGACAAAAATTGCAGAGTTATGGGACTTTGTTTCTTGTTAACATACTATGTACATACAGTCTGCATATGCAGTCTTGTGCGTGCCTAATCTACCAAACCCTTGCACACAATTTAATGAAACTTCACACAAGTGATCAGTACCAACCCTAGTTGTGCATGGTGCATGTTACATTCTTTTAGATAAATATTCTGCATAGTTATGGGACTTTGTTTTTTGTTACTATACTGTATACATACAGTCTATATATATACAGTCCACATAATTATGCAATCTTGTGTGCGTCAAATTGCAATGTACTGTGTCAGTGCATGCGGGGGGTACATTCATCACCTTTAGTGATAGCTCTAGTTTATTTTGGGGTCACTTGATCAAAGGTCAAGGTCACAGGAGCCTGAACAGTGACTTTGACTTGAGAACCACTAGGCCAAGAGTGTTGAAACTTAGCGGGATGACTGGACATGCCAAGTAGATGATCCCTATTGCAGCCAACCATCAGTGTCTCTTTGACTTTCGCTCCTGACCCTTATTGACTTCTTGGCGTTAGGACTTTGCATTGGGGGAGACATGCGCTTTTTTACAAAAGCGATTTCTAGCTTGTACGGTATTTGTTGAGTTTAAAGTCACACTGACACAGTTATAGGTCATTTGGCCACATTCCTGCTTCACATGGTGGTCCATTATGTCAGGCATGGGCCTAGAACCACCGACCTGCAAGCCAGCTGGGTGGCTTCCCGACATGAAAAAATTCTACATCCCAAGCTAGGGGCAATTCAAAGTCAATGACATTAATCACTTGACAATATAGGCCCGTGTCTGTAGCTGTATACTGCCCATTCAAGAGCCAGCCGGCTTAGCTCTATAAGGAGAGTGCGGATAATGAATTGTGGGTGCTCCGAGTTCAATCCCCGGATACGGCATGTGTTCTTTTTTACTGTTGGATAAATGACATTGTGTCTGAAATCATTGGCCCTCCACCTCTGATTCATGTGGGGAAGTTGGTAGTTACTTGTGGAGAACAGGTTTATACAAGTTCTGAATCCAGGAACACTGGTTAGGTAAACTGCCCACCGTTACATATCTGAAATACTGTTGAAAAATGGGTGTTAAACCCAAAACAAACAAACAAATAAGGCTCATACATGCAAAGTAGTTTCATCACACTGTGCTTATGATCCAGGGAAAAAAGCTACCATTTAAAAGTCTTGTGCTTAAGATATTGATGAACACAGGGCTCAGGACCATTGATTTAATTATAATCATTGTGTATACATGTACATTTATTGGATTCTCATGCAAGAATGTATTAGGCAGAGATTATCTGTTAATATATCGATTTTACTGTTTCACAAGTGTTTATATTTGTGCATTATAATTGTTAACAAAATTGTTCTTGCAATATCCTGTCTTACAGAGATTTTTATTTGATACTGGTAAGTTTAACTCAGAATTGTGACTGTTGTATAATCAGATTTAATCTTTTTGAAATGTAAGTATTCTTTCTTAAAATGTGCATATTTGTTGAAAGAGTTGTAATGACTTTCAGGCCTCTACATTAGAGATTAAAATACATAAAATTTAGCAGTAAAACACTTTGTAATAGGTGTTCTTAGCAAACAGTTTACCTGAGATATTCTCAAAAAAGATTTATCACCTAGAAAGTGTTGTTTTATTTAACCCTTATCATGCTGGACATATTTTTTGTGACCAGTGTAGATCATGATCAGCCTGCACATACATGCAGTCTGACTCATGCCTGGTTGTGCATGCAAACAGGACATAAATGTACCTTGTCTGGCTGTGCATGTTATCAGGACATAAATGTACCTTGCCTGGTTGTGCATGTGAACAGGACATAAATGTACATTGCCTGGTTGTATTTTGCCTGGTTGTGTATGTTTACAGGATTTGAATGTACATTGCCTGGTTGTGCATGTTAGCAGGACATAAATTGTTGTATATAAATCTGGTATCATA
Source organism: Mercenaria mercenaria (assembly GCF_021730395.1). Classification (NCBI taxonomy): domain Eukaryota; kingdom Metazoa; phylum Mollusca; class Bivalvia; order Venerida; family Veneridae; genus Mercenaria; species Mercenaria mercenaria. The sequence continues at coordinate 3,053 of NW_026463640.1, forward strand.
AATAATAATATATGTTTACAGGACATGAATGTATCTTCCCTGGTTGTGCATGTGAACAGGACATAAATGTACATTGCCTGGTTGTATATGTTTACAGGACATGAATGTATCTTGCCTGGTTGTGCATGTTAACAAGACATGAATGTATCTTGCCTGGTTGTGCATGTTAACAAGACATGAATGTACCTTGCCTGGTTGTGCATGTTAACAGGACATAAGTGTACATTGCCTGAATGTATTTTGCCTGGTTGTGTATGTTTACAGGATTTGAATGTATATTGCCTGGTTGTGCATGTTAGCAGGACATACATTTTGCCTTGCCAGGTTGTACATGCTAACAGGACCTTGCCTGGTTGTGCATGTTAACAGGACATGAATATACCTTGCCTGGTTGTGCATTTTATTAGGATATAAATGTCCTTTGCCTGATTATGCATGTTAACAGGACGTGAATGTATCTTGCCTGATTGTGCATGTTAACAGGACATTAATGTATCTTGCCTGGTTGTGCATGTTAACAGGACATAAATGTACATTGCCTGATTGTGCATGTTAACAGGACATTAATGTATCTTGCCTGGTTGTGCATGTTAACAGGACATAAAGGTACATTGCCTGGTTGTGCATGTTTACAGAACATGAATGTATCTTGCCTGGTTGTGCATGTTAACAGTATCTTGCATGTTAATAAAATGTATCTTGCCTGGTTGTGCATGTGAACAGGACATAAATGTACATTGCCTGGTTTTCCATGTGAACAGGACATGAATGTATCTTGCCTGTTTGTGCATGTTAACAGCAGGTGAATGTATCTTGCCTGGCTTTGCATGTGAACAGGACATGAATGTATCTTGCCTGGTTTTGCATGTGAACAGGACATAAGTGTACATTGCCTGGTTTTGCATGTTGACAGGACATGAATGTATCTTGCCTGGTTTTGCATGTGAACAGGACATGAATGTATCTTGCCTGGTTGTGCATGTTAACATGATGTGAATGTATCTTGCCTGGTTTTGCATGTAAACAGGACATGAATGTATCATGCCTGGTTTTGCAAGTGAACAGGACATAAATGTACATTTCCTGGTTGTACATGTTAACAGGACATGAATGTATCTTGCCTGGTTGTGCATGTTAACAGGACATGAATGTATCTTGTCTGGTTGTTCATGTTAACTGGGCGTGAATGTATTTTCCTGGTTGTTCATGTTAACTGGACGTGAATGTATTATCGCCTGGTTGTGTATGTTTACAGTATTTGAATGTACATTGCCTGGTTGTGCATGTTATGAGAACATAAATATACCTTGCCTGGTTGTGCATGTTAACAGGACATGAATGTATCTTGCCTGGTTGTTCATGTTAACTGGACGAGAATGTATTTTGCCTGGTTGTGTATGTTTACAGTATTTGAATGTACATTGCCTGGTTGTGCATGTTAGCAGGGCATAAATTTTGCCTTGCCTGGTTGTACATGCTAACAGGTCCTTGCCTGGTTGTGCTTGTTAAAAGGACATAAATGTACCTTGCCTGGTTGTGCATTTTATCAGGAAATAAATGTACCTTCCTTGGTTGTGCATGTTAACGGGACCTTGCCTGGTTGTGCATTTTATCAGGACATAAATGTCCTTTACCAGGTTGTGCATGTTAACAGGACATGAATATACATTGCCTGGTTGTGCATGTTAACAGGACATGAATGTACATTGCCTGGTTGTGCATGTTAACAGGACATGAATGTACATTTCCTGGTTGTGCATGTTAACAGGACATGAATGTATCTTGCCTGGTTGTGCATGTTAACAGGACATAAATGTGCATTGCCTGGTTGTGCATGTTAACAGGACATGAATGTATCTTGCCAGGTTGTGCATGTTATCAGGGCATGAATGTACCTTGCCTGGTTGTGCATGTTATAACAGGACATGAATGTTAACTCCCTGGGGCCGAAATGCGACTATAGGCGTTATATTTTCTACCCCTGTAGCGTCGATATCCGACTATACGCGCGTTTTCAGGACTTCCCAGGACGGCGATTGACGAGTATAGTCGCGGCACCGAGAACTTGCTGATTGTGACATGTACATGTTAATTTTTAGCTCACCTGAGCACAAAGTGCTCAAAGATGAGCTTTTGTGATCGCCCTGTGTCCGTCGTCCGTCAGTCGTCAACAATTTGACTGTTAACACTCTAGAGGTCACAATTTTAGCTGAAACTTAATGAAACTTGGTCAGAATGTTACCCTCAATAAGATCTTGGACGAGAACGATATTGGGTCAACTGGGGTCAAAAACTAGCTCACCAGGTCAAATCAAAGGAAAAGCTTGTTAACACTCTAGAGGTCACAGTTTGGGCCCAATCTTAATGAAACTTAGTCAGAATGTTACCTTCAATAAAATCTAGGACGAGTTTGATATTGGATCAACCGGAGTCAAAAACTAGGTCACCAGGTCAGATCAAAGGAAAAGCTTGTTAACACTGTAGAGGCCAGATTTATGACTGTATATTCATGAAACTTGGTCAGAATGTTAATCTTGATGATCTATAGGTCAAGTTCAAATCTGGGTCAGGTGGGGTCAAAAACTAGGTCACTAGGTCAAATCAAAGGAAAAGCTTGTTAACATTGTAGAGGCCACATTCATGACTATATCTTCATGAAACTTGATCAGAATGTTAATCTTAATGATCTCAATGTCCAGTTTGAATCTGGGTCATGTAGGATCAAAAACTAAGCCATTGGGTCAAATCAAAGGAAAAGCTAGTTTACACTGTAGAGGCCACATTTATGACCGTATCTGAATGAAACTTGGTCTGTATGTTAATCTAGATTATTTATAGGTCAAGATCAAATCTGTGTCACATTGGGTCAAAACCTAGGTCACTAATCTTGATGATCTTTAGGTCAATAGGTCAGGTGAGCGATACAGGGCCTTTATGGCTCTCTTGTTGATATTCTTGGCGAAAGCAAAATCATTTTGCATACTGGGTATTATTTCTTGGATGTAATAATTATCAATTGTGCTAATTAGTTCCATTGTTAAAATAATTGTTTGCAATTTTGCGGTCATGTAAAGGAAATAAAAAAGACGAAATCCGCTGTGTTTCGTTCATACTGTATTCAAAGGAGTAAAATATTGTTGTGTGCCAGAGGTCTTTCTTAAAATGAAGGAAATATTCATTATCATGCAGATTGTGACATATTTGTTTCGTCGGATGATGATTTCGACGATGAAATTCCATTATCAGAAAACTGAATGGTCGGAAAATGTTAAGTTTTACAAGGCTGTTCAAAATATTCGTGCACTTACATCGCATACGATACAAACGGAAAAACATGAACACAACAAAACATATTTCATAAAATACAAAAACAACGTGACCTAATAAACATATGATGATATGTAAATTTAATAATTTTTAAAAGATAAATGTTTATATTACAATTCAATCTGACTAAAGTGCATCCTATTACGTTTAGAAGATCAAGTACTTAAGTCAGATTGTATTACAACTCCCGGACTAAACTGTCTCAGCGCGTGTCACACAACGTTTGTGTACATGTATACATCAAAATTAACAATCGATATTCACACAAAAACGACGGGTGCCAATTTAAAGTATGCTTACGATGCTAAATATTCTGTGTAAATATTGAATTTCTATTTATTTGAATTCAATGTCTCAATTCAATGTGAAAAGGTAAGAGAACCAGATATGTTCAAATATTTTTAACGCAATAGGTTTATTAAAATTGTGAATATTTAGAATTGAAAATATTCTATTTGGATATAGGATGATACAGGATATAAAAAATATTTGTTCAAACTTCGAAGATTTTGTAAGTTTATTTTAATTTTCACCCATGATTCCCTGCATGATTTCAATTGACTGCATGCGTGTGAGATTGTGATAAGATCAGAAAATGTTCTTCGACGTTAGGTGGTAATTCTTATCTCGCCGCAGCAGAGATGTTACGATATCGGCCTCGGGGAGTTAACGGGACAGGGATGTATTTTTCTTGGTCGTGCTTGTTAACAGGACGTGAATGTACATTGCCTGGTTGTGCATGTTAACAGAACATAAATGTGCCTTGCCTGGATGTACATGTTAACAGGGCTTGATGGATCGTCATCAAACTTGGTCTGTAGCATCAATGTAAGGTCTTCTCCCAATTTTGTTTATTTTTAGGGGCCACTAGAGCTCAAAGTAGAAATAGCTTTAAAAGACTTCTTCTTATGAACTGCTAGATGGATCTTCATAAGACTTTGTCTGTAGCATCATTTTGAGGTCCTCTCCTAAATTTGTTCAAATGGGGCCTTTTCAGGGGGGCACTAGAGCTAAAAATAGAAATACCTTTAAAAGACTTTTTCTCACGAATGCCTGATGGATCTCTGGCAAACTTGGTCTGTAGCATCATTATAAGGTCCTCTCCCAAATTTGTTCAAGTGGGGGCACTTGGTCCTTTTTACAGAAAAATAGAAATACCTTTAAAAAACTACTTCTCAGGAACTGCCTGATGGGTCTCTGCCAAATTTGGTCTATACTATTATTATAAGGTCCTCTCGCAATTTATTACAAATGGGGGCACTTGACCCCTTCTAGGGATCGCTAGAACTAAAATTAGAAATGCCTTTAAACGACTTCTTCTCTTGACCACCTGGATGGATCTTCATCAAAAGTGGGTTATATCATCATTATAAAGTCCTCTCCAAAGTTTGTTTTAAATGGGGGCAGTCAGGTCTTTGTAGGGACCGCTAGGTCTAAAAATAAAAATAGCTTTTAGCGATTTTTTCTTATGATCCTCTAGATGGATCAAACGTGGTCTGTAGCATCAATTTAAGGTCCTCTCCAAAATGTGTTCAATTGTGGGGCACTTGGCCCCTTTTATTGGTCACTAGAGTTAAAGATAGAAATGCTTTTAAGTGATATCTTCTCACGAACTGTTTGATGGGTCTTCATCAAACCTTGTCTGGAGCATCATTATAAGATATTTTACCATGTTATTTCAGTTGGGGAGGGGTGTGTGGGGGGGGGGGGGGGGGGGGGGGGGGTTGGCGCCTTTCATTGGTCGCTAGAGCTTAAAAGAAAAATACCTTCTCATGAACCGCTTGATGGATCTTCATCAAACTCGGTCTGTAACATCATTATTAGGTATTATACCAAATTTATATAAAAGGGTTGCACTTGGGTCCTTTTAAGGACCACTAGAGTTAAAATAGAAATACCTTCTAATGATTTCTTCTGATAGTTATGTTTTTTTGGTGCGTGACAGCAAAATATAGAAAGAAAAAAACATTGAAATTAAGTTTAGTTTTAATGAACAGGTTGAAAGATTTTCACCAAATCTAGTTAGAATCGAAGTCAGAGGGTTAAGGCTTTCTTCAGGTGAGCGACTTAGGCCCATTTTGGCCTCGTGTTTATAATTACTTCCCATAAATAGCTTACTTTGTAACTTTTTAATCATAAAAGTACCATAAAAATGATAATACACTATAGTGTAATAAAGCTTTGACGTTGACGTCATTTATAGTATAGGAGACGTTGGTCAAATCGACTTGTTTATATAGTAAAAGAAAGTAGAATTTTTGATGTTTCAACAGGAAAAACTAACATGTGATAAAAAGAATATTACATTGTTGACTTTCCACATTGAATTTATTAAACGAGATGAATAAAATTGATAAAATGCTCGGCAGAACCTCGCATTTTATTAGCTCACCTGTCACAAAGTGACAAGGTGAGCTTTTGTGATCGCGTGGCGTCTGTCGTCCGTGCGTCCGTCCGTTCATTCGTCCGTCAGTAAACTTTTGCCTGTGACCACTCTAGAGGTCACATTTTTCATTGGATCTTTATGAAAAATGGTCAGAATGTTCATCCTGATGATATCTAGGTCAAGTCTGAAACTGGGTCACGTGCGGTCCAAAACTAGGTCAGTAGGTCTAAAAATAGAAAAATCTTGTGACATCTCTAAAGGCCATACTTTTCAATGGATCTTCATGAAAATTGGTCAGAGTGTTCATCTTGATGATATCTAGGTCAGATTCGAAAGTGGGTCACGTGCCTTCAAAAACTAGGTCAGTAGGTCAAATAATAGAAAAACCTTGTGACCTCTCTAGAGGCCATACTTTTCATGAAATCTGTATGAAAATTGGTTTGAATGTTCATCTTAATGATATCTAGTTCAAATTTGAAACTGGGTCAACTGCGGTGAAAGACTAGGTCAGTAGGTCTAAAAATAGAAAAACATTGTGACCTCTCTAGAGGCCATATTTTTCATGGGATCTGTATGAAAGTTGGTCTGAATGTTCATCTTGATAATATCTAGGTCAAGTTCGAAACTAGGTCAACTGCGATCAAAAACTAGGTCAGTAGATCTAAAAATAGAAAAACCTTGTGACCTCTCTAGAGGCCATATTTTTCATGGGATATGTATGAAAGTTGGTCTGAATGTTCATCTTGATGATATCTAGGTCGTGTTCGAAACTAGGTCAACTGCGGTCAAAAACTAGGTCAGTAGGTCTAAAAATAGAAAAACCTTGTGACATCTCTAAAGGCCATACTTTTCAATGGATCTTCACGAAAATTGGTCAGAATGTTCAACTTGATGATATCTAGGTCAAGTTTGAAACTGGGGCACGTTCCCCTCAAAAACTAGGTCAGAAGGTCAAATATTAAAAAAACCTTGTGACCTCTCAGAGGCCATATTTTTCAAGGGATGTGTATGAAAGTTGGTCTGAATGTTCATCTTGGTGATATCTAGGTCAAGATCGAAACTAGATCAACTGCGGTCAAAAACTAGGTCAGTAGGTCTAAAAATAGAAAAAACTTTGTGACCTTTCTAGAGACCATATTTTTCATGGGATCTGTATGAAAGTTTGTCTGAATGTTCATCTTGATGATATCTAGGTCAAATTCGAGACTTGGTCAACTGCGGTAAAAAAAAACTAGGTCAGTAGGTCCAAAAATAGAAAAACATTTTGACCACTCTAGAGGCCATATTTTTCAATGGATCTTCATGAGAATTGGTCTGAATGTTCACCTTGATGATATCTAGATAAAGTTTGAAACTGGGTCACGTGTGGTCAAATCTAGGTCAGTAGGTATAAAAATAGAAAAACCTTGTGACCTCTCTAGAAGCCATACTCTTCATGAGATCTTCATTAAAATTGGTGAGAATGTTCATCTTGATGATATCTAGGTCAGGTTCAAAACTGGGTCATGTGCCTTTAAAAACTAGGTCATTAGGTCAAATAATAGAAAAAACTTGTGACCTCTCTAGAGGCCATATTTTTCAATGGATCTTCATGAAAATTGGGTCATGTGGGGACAGGTGAGCGATTCAGGACCATCATGGTCCTCTGGTTATTTTATTCAACTCGTTTAATAAATTCAATATGAAAAGACAAACATGTAATATCCTCTGTGTATATATCTGTTTAAAATATCTCATATTGTGGTGTGCATGTATTTCAAAAAAGTGCCCATTTAATGATTTTGGATTTCATTATTTACAACAAATTACTTTACATACCGGCAGAGTGAAGAAGATAACGTACATTTATATCTAATCTTTTAATAAATCATGTTCTATCCAGTGAACAATTGTCTGTATTGGTTTGATTTAGAATGTGTTGTTTTTATTTCTTCTCAACATCACAATGTGGACCATAAGGTCATACCAATGATGTGCAATTCACAGTATGTATAATTGTATTGTGAAATGATTTAATGGAGGTATCTACTATTTTGCCATTGATGAAAACAGTGACAGTCTTCGACTTTGATAAGCCCATTAAATACTACATGCAGATGTTTGCTTTTAAATTTCAGAATGTCTAAGTTAATCACCGATACTCAAACCATATCACTGAAGCTATCAGAGGTGCTCGGTGATATTGGTTTGACTGAGAAAATGGTGATAAAGAGGAGGAGGATCTTTATGTTGATGGAAACTATCGACAACGCCACTCACAGATTACTGGGGGAGAAAGCTTGTGTTACTTTTTATAACTTTGGTAGCCAGACAGAAGGTTCGACAACAATGGAACTAGACTCAGACATTGATACACTCTTGAGTTTACATTTCATGAATGTTATTCAGGATTTGAGTGAGTGGAAATTCGGAGTCATAAATCTTCAGATGATTCAGGACGAGTCAACATCTCCTGGTTACTGTCTTTTGCAAGTTTTGCGACCTGAGGTTCCTCTTCCGTATTATAACGTCAGATCTGTCTTAGATGTTGACAGAAAGGGGAGACCACTATTGAAAAACTCATGTTTTGATAATAATATTCTATCAAATCAGTTTAGAAATGGTCCTGCCAATACATTCAAAGAAAGACCAGGTTATAATGCTGAAGATAACGTTCTTGCATTGTATTTTGAATCTTTGCCTGCGGAAGCCCGACCTTGGTTAGTAAGGCAAAGTAAAGGAGGATGGCCTACAGAAGAAATGAAGAGATATTGTGAGACTACAGGATGCTTTCTTGTACCAGTAGGCAGTAAAAGTGGTCAGAATCAGAAAACTGAATGGAGAATATCTACTTCCCTAGCTGAGAGATGTCTGATGTTTAATTTGAATATCACACAAATAAGATGTTACGTGCTGATGAAGATGATTCTTAAGACGTTTATCAATCCTCGGTACGATGGAGTCCTGTCAAGTTTCATGTGTAAAACAGTGTTGTTTTACTGTATCGAAAATACTCAATCGAATGAATGGGTGGAGCACAATCTACTAGCATGTTTAAAACGTTGCCTTTTAGAATTGCATAACTGTATTACACAAGAAAACTGTCCGCATTTCATTACGCCTGAAAACAATCTATTGGCAGGAAAACTATCTCCGCAAATCAGATGTAGACTTCTGGAAATTCTGCAGAAAATCATACAGAGTGAGGGTGCGGCACTACTTGAGATTTCTATTGATGATCTGGGCATGAGACTGGAGGAGAAGATGAACACGATCCCAGCGCGTCCAGCGTATCAACATTCAATTTACGAGTCCCGAGCTGTTCTTGCCCAGATATCAGCAAAGCTACTGAAGCATATTGCTAGACAACTAGCTATACGTCACAAATTTTATTTATCACAAGTAATGTATGACGAAAAGCAGATAATAAACTCTAGATTGTTAGTCTGCACGCTGGCTAAAAGGTATGTAGGAAATAGCCTCAGTAGTTTGGAGAAAGCGGCTTACAGGGTTGTTATACCTTTACTGTGTTCTTCATTGGCATCTGCTATTGCGTCACGTGACATGCGCACTAACAGAACCATTTCCAAAGAAGCTTTGGGCTGGTTTTCAGCAGGATTGAATTCAGACGTATCATCTGGCAGATTGAAATTTGCATCAGCTTTATATTGTGCCGGTGATTTTGGAAGGGCGGAGCTTATTTTGAGAAATACTGAAGATATTTATGATCTGGATTCTGTTGAAACAGTTTGTACTTGCAGAGATGGGAGAGTGCTAGTGTTAAGGATGGGATTTTTCAAAAGATCAAACACTGGAAACGAAGAACTAGTCAAACAGGTAACAGCATTTTGTGTTAAATTTACACCCTGTGAAAAAAACTGTGTCCCGAAAGAAATGCAATATGAAATGTTTAGATCAACAAAAGAGGAAATGCTCAAGAGGGATAAACCCACCGACGCTTGGATGGACTGGTCAGTAGTAGATTCTCTCCCTTACCTCTACTTTCTACAGTACAAAACTTATGACCAGCTAAAGAGAACAGCAGGCAAGAATATGGCACTAGCAAACCTCATCAATTGCACCCAGTGCGCCCTAAGAGGACTTAACATAAGGTACACTGAAACGATCCTTATTGATATGAATTTAGCACATGTTAATTGCCCCCGGTGCACCCAAAGAGGACTTAACATTAGACACACTGAAACGGCCCTAAATTTACTAGGACAGTGTTTGGAACAAGAGAACCGCTTTGCAGGTGCATTTGAATGCTATGTAAGATCTGTGAATATACGTGAAACAAATAATGTCGCAAAGATACATATATGTAGACTACTCAATTTGTTAATTAACAGAAAGACTGTGTGATCTTAATAAATGCCAGTCAGGTTTATGGTCAGTGCCTTTTCAAGAGTCAGAAATGGCTTTATTTGCTTGAGCTCTTTGATTGATAGCAACATCAACAGACAGGTTGTCCAACCAGCAAAAGACTAATATAACTGATTAGGGGCAAGTGATTCGAAGTCAGCAACCTTAACCACTAAGCTGCAGAGGCCCCTAACCTCATATATAGTTTATATTATGGTCTAAATTTGTATACACTCTTCGTCCGTCCGTCTGTCATTTTCAAAGTGTATTTAAATATTTCTAATATACATTTACGCATTTTTATTCTAAGGTGTTATAGTTGAAACATATTTGAAATTACGTGACTATATCAATCGATTTGTAACTGTCATAATGGTGAAATTTATCCAGACGCTTCTTCCGTCCGTCTGTTATTTTACTATGTGTAGTAAAGTATTTCCAATGTTCAATACACATGGTTTGATACATTATTGGAATTACGGCGTTATTTTGTCCACACGCTTCATCCGTCTATATGTCCTATACTACATGTATCTAAATATTTCTAATGCACAATACGCATTGCTATGGAATTAGTTCTATTATACTTGACGTTACATTGTACCAGTACAAATACGCATTATTACTTTCTATTTGTTCCATCCTTGAATTTAACTAGGATTGTATGACTGGTTAGATAAGTTCTACCAAAGGTTTTAAGCAAAAATGTAATAGCAGCATACATATTACTCGCATTGATGGTTAATTTTCTGTTTTTTCATTCATGAAACTTCAGGTTATGTGGTGTATATTGTTACCGTCATGTAATGTTTCCCCATAGATTTCTTTCGTTTCATCCTGGGCGCTGTTTGGCGGTTTCTGGTCGCCCGGATATAGAAAACTATCACTGATGTTTAATCTCTTTTACTTTTATGGTATTTTAATAATAAATACCCTTTATTCAATTCAATATCTGTTGTTGAGTTTTCTATACAGAGTGATACTTCAGTAACCTTTGGGGAAACAATAGGACATAAATATATTTTATATATGTATAAAATGTTTTATGTACTTGTTTCTTATTCTGTTCTGCATATATGTTTTAACCATGACTCATGGTTCAACGAAGGGGCTTATGTTAAGTGTATTGTAAAAAGGAGCCAATGAGATCCATTCCTTTATGTCACATGGTTATATGAACCAATCGCTTGCTGAGTAGTCAGTCTTTATTTAGTTGCGGAATCTGTTAGAGGTGATTCATTTTCGTTTAGACCTCCACCTCCCCAACCACCTCTTTTTATAACTTTTTTGAACATCTGGATTCGTTAAGACAATCAGCCCATAGTTTTTTAAAGATTCTCATTGGCTCTTCATTTTATATAAAAAAACGTTGTAAGGTTCCATTTTCTAATTTGCTTATTTGCTTGAAATTTGAAGCCTTTTACATTTGTTAAATCTGGTTTTATGACAATGTTCATTATACTGTGTTTTACATACGGGTCGGCGGTTTCTGGTCGCCCGGATATAGAAAACTATCACTGATGTTTAATCTCTTTTACTTTTATGGTATTTTAATAATAAATACCCTTTATTCAATTCAATATCTGTTGTTGAGTTTTCTATACAGAGTGATACTTCAGTAACCTTTGGGGAAACAATAGGACATAAATTACTTTATGGTGAATTACCTGTAACACAATTGATTTTACAATGTGTCAAATATTCTGTGGTGCTTTAGTTGTAACATACCTGTATAACTAACTGTTCATACATAATTGATATCATGGTGTGATTTTGTTAAGTCGTTTCGTCCGTCTGTCTGTCGTAAACAACATATATTTAAATATTTGAAACGTGTAATACTATGGTGTACCAGATGATACATAGTTGACATTATGGTGTAACTCTGTCTAGACGATTCGTCCATCAAGTCTGCCATATACATTTGTATCTAAATATTCTCAAAGTAGTAACTCATTTTTGTACTATGGTGTACCAGTTGTTACATAAACGACATTATGTTTAATTCTGTTTAGACGCTTATTCCCAATGTACACTACGCATAAATGTACTATGGTGTACAAGTTGATACATAATTGACATTATATTGCAATTTTGTCAAGACGCTTCGTTCGTCCGTCTGTCATTTACAACATATATTTAAATATTCCAAATGTATGCATAAGTGTACAATGGTGTACTAGTTGAGACATAATTGACATTATAGTGCAACTTTGTCCAGACGCTTCGTTCGTCCGTCTGTCATTTACAACGAGTATTTAAATATTCCAAATGAATGCATCAGTGGACTATGGTGTACTAGTTGATACATAATTGACATTATAGTGTTATTTTGTCTAGACGCTTCGTTCGTCCGTCTGTCATTTGCAACATGTATTTAAATATTCCCAGTGTACAAAATACGTATTAGTGTACTATGGTGTACTAGTTGATACATAATTGCCAAGTCGTTTCGTTTGTTCTTCGGTCATTTACAACAAGTATCTAAATATTCCCAATGTACAATACGCATTAGTGTACTGTGTCGTACTAGTTAATGCATAATTGACATTACAGTGTTATTTTGTCTAAACACTTCGTTCGTCCGTCTGTCATTTGCAACATGTATAGTAATTTAAATATTCCCAATGTACAATACGTATTAGTGTACTATGGGGTACTAGTTAATACATAATTGACATTATAGTGTTATTTTGTCTAGACGCTTCGTCCGTTTGTCTGTCATTTACAACATGTATTTAAATATTCCCAGTGTACAAAAAGTGTCATAATTACAATTGACTAGCTGTAATATTATTGACCTTACGATGTACTAGTACAATAGGCATTGTTTAACTATGGTGAACTAATTGTAACATAATTCATTTAACGATGTACCACTTGATACATAATTAACATAGTGTATAATTTTGTGTACACGTACATATGTGTGTGAAGACTGTGTAAATATGGGTCCATGTTTTATCTTATCTTCTTGTAACATTTTGAACTGTGACTTAGGATTCTGATAAGTTATTTGGTCTTTCAACCTACAGTTTTAAGTTTATTTACGTACGTATATATCTATGTGTGTACTTATGTATGTATGTGTGAGTAAGTGTGTACGTATGTATATGCGTGCGTACGTGTGTGTGTGTACGCATGTGCGTGCGTGCGAACGTATGAGTGCGTACGAGCGTGCGTGCGTGTAACTGTGGGTCCAAGTAGTAACTGAAAAGTAAATTTGCTTTTTGTTAAAATATTGTCAGATTTCTAGCATACAATTCAACGATCGATTTATTTAAACATGCTCTTTAACATGACTTGCTCAAACTATTCGTTGTTAAACCCCACATGCATACAACTCTTTTCAAAACTATTTGTATTACCATTGACTATGTGGTTTATGATTTGTTTATCAGACTGTAACTAAGGTACTATTATTATGTTTCAAAGTATTTTTAGCAATGATATTTGATGTAGCTAAACCTTTACGAAAACTAATAATTTGTACATCTTCTTGGAAATATTCTTCAAAACAATACGGAATCATATACTTCGTCTATCTGAATAAGAGGTACTATTAACTTGATTCAGGTCTTTTAACAACGATATCTACTGTAGCAAAACGTTTACGAAAATTATATTTTGTATATCTTCTCGGAAAAATCTCCAAAACAATACGGAATCATATACATGTACTTCGTTTGTCTGATTAAGAATGTTGTTTATAGTTTCTTCCGAAATAATGCTTCACACGTTAGTTATCTTCATATTTCACTTCCTCATTTTTATATTATTGCGCTCAACTTCCATTATGCATTTCCAATTTCTTTTCTTTTTGTACTTCCTAAATTTTCTACTTTCTCGATTTCCCTCTACCAGTTATTTCGACTTTTTGGGTTGGATTTGTATGAACGCTAGGAACTGGACAATGTACACTTTGCGTAATTGCATGATCTTGGTTACATGGCTCTTGATGTTAATAACATCAGTAACATAATGAAATACACTTCTTCCACATCGATCATGCAGTCTTATATGTGCCCGTGGAAATTCACATTTCTCTTACATGCCACGATACTAATCTTTACCATTTAAAACAGTTTCTGTACTTACTCCTTTTACACTCAAGTACAGATTTAAGTTAGACATTGAATTAGCTATCTACACAGACGTGCCATTCCAGGTAAAATATTCTTCTAACCAAATAAATTCTTATATGTTTGGCAGTAACAGTGTGCAGTACATGGCTTATTTTCCTACTTGCTACGGCCGGAGATATCCATCTAAATCTCAGTCCGTCTTCATAACATTCTACCAGCTCTACATGCTCTTCTACATCCCTCCATGCATGAACAAGAAATGCTCTGGACAAAGTCATTTTTGTATCTGACTTTTGGCCTCTAAGTGTGATCTTAGAGTTAGGGCTCTTGGTCTTGGGCATGACACCTCCTTTCATTATGGTGAACATTTAATGCCAAGTTATCTAAAAGTCCCTTTATGGATCGCAGAGTTATTTCCGGACACGAAAATGACTCTCTTAACCTTTGACCTTTAAGGTGACCTTGACCTTGAGAAAGGGTTTGGGTCTTGCGCTTTAACCCCGTCGTCTCTTTAGGGTTTGAAAATTTATGCCGGTAATTCTAAAATCCCTTATTTTAGGGCGGGAGTTATTGACCAGACAGAAACAGACCTTTTTAAACCTTTGACATCTAAGTGAAACCCCGATTAGGAGCTAGGGGACTCGGTCTTGCAAATTTACATTGAAACATCCAGAAACTTTTCTAAAAACAATATGAAAGTCTTACACTTTTCTAAAAGACTATTTTATAAAGTTACAATTTTTATGTAGACTAGCTCGATAAGTTGAAGATTAATAAAAATGCACACTTAAACTTCCATTATTCATAATATCATTAACATTTGTAAGGTTTTAAAAGTATTTTTGAAAATTTAAAACAAAAAGCAAGTTCTTCATTCATGACAATTATTTCTTTTTCCCTAATTCTTGTTTTTCTTCTCTGATTCCCCCAATGTGTTTGGAAATAAGATTACACCTTTTGTATTATTCCTGTAGCCATGTTGCAATTTTTATGTAGAATTTTGCTCACAAAATTTATACAAAAAATGTTGCACTGGACAAATATTTCAGAAGAGGACACCTTTCTTAACTTCCATATGCTTTTATGCAATTAGCAATTGTGAGATTCCAATGTATTTTGCAATTATTCTTAGGCATTTCTTCATACATGATGCATACTTTTTTCCCCCTAATATTTTGATATTTCTATTTCTCCGATTCTGGAAATATGGTAGTACTTTCTGCACATGTAGATCCTTCAAATAGTTCAGTTTTTGGGTGACCAATGCTTTAAACATTGTGGCCCTTCAGATGATCATCTGAAATGGAAAATTTAAGCCATTTTTACATGTATAAACCTTACATGTTTTATATGTTCATAAAAACACAAAATTTTAAAATGTAAAAACTTTCAAAAATAAAATTATCAGTCTGACAGCATATCAAGAAAATGTCATTAAGAAGTGAAAAAACAGTACCTTTACACAATAAAAAGAATTAGAAATATAGCTATGAAATCTAACAGATGATATATATTTGTCTGTATGTCTTCATGCATCTCCATTTTCAACTAACACTATATATAGACACAAGATCACTTCATGTCCATAATGTATACTAAATTCCTTATAAATTGTTGAAACTGTGAGTAGGTATACACAATGTTCAAGTGTATTTGGATATTTTAAAGGACATCACTCAATAAAAAGTAACCCGAAATGGAAGTCTATGCAATAAAGTGCATGCCTACTTCATGTTGATAATTTCTATCAACTTACTTTTGCATTGTGACACAGTATGAAAAGTGTTGGAGGAGATGAAATATAATTCTTACAATTCAAAAAGGGGCATAACACATCAAATTTAGATTTTAAGCTAAAATAGATAAAGGCCTTTACATTTAAGGTAAAAGTGTATTTCAAATTTCAAAGGTTGGATAAAAGTGGGGGAGAGCTGAGTACATAAAGAACAAAAGAAAAGAAAATGTAACATTAATTCAAATTCTAATAGGAATATAAATTTAGAAAACTGTCATCAGTGTAAAATTCCTATAGTATGTGTATACTTCTGCTGCTTGGCCTGAAGTATACCATGATCCATTTGATATGATGGATTTTGCAGAAGAGAGTTTTAATGCACAAGGTATGAAGGAAGCTATGATATGACAATTTGAAAATGAAAATGACATAATAACTGAAGAAACAAATAATCAAATTTGATAGTCCTGACAATATGTGCAATGTCCACTTCATGCTGATGTACCAAGTTTCATTTGAACTGATAAATAGTAATTACAAAAAGAATTTAATAAATGCAGCTCTAAAATATCCTGGTACCTTTTGATGTCTACTGTTCATAGTCTAGCCAAAGCTCCAGAACTGGCTGCATTGAGGGCTTTTTGTTCTCCATTCATATGTTTAAATAAAATAAAAGCCCAACACGTACATTTATATATACATAAATTTTTCTTTCACAATTAACTGTGATTTCTCTATAAATTTCCATTGCTGACACTTCACATTAAAAACAATTTAGAAGTACAATGTACATAATTCTAAAATCAATTACTATAGTTTGTAAAATAAGTGCTGAATGACATATCTATTTTCAAAACACTTTTAAACACCTACCTGTATAAAATGGTGTGTAAATATGGCAGTCTTCTTTTGGCAATTTTAGCATTGACATTGTCCCATTATTTCTTCGGATAAATTTATTTCTTCATCTGAAATAAGTACAGTATAGTACAAAAAAAGTACCGGTATGAGGAAATATATTGGTGGTTTTCAAAATAATGAAGCAAAAGTGTGACATAGGGGTTGGCAATTCAAACCTATAGCAAAAAAATTTAAATTTCAAGGAAATATACAACTTTAGGAAAGTGTTGAGAAATTCCAATCAGATAATGTTTTTAACACCTTCAGTTCATAAGTTTCAGAGAATTTCCAGTAAGATGGGTGATAAATGTGCAGTGCTTTATGACAAGGAAATATGTATAACAGTTTAAATTTTTTTCAACAATATGAATAGGTGTTTGTGTATAGTTTGAAACTTATTTAAAAATGTCTGGGACTTTGGTCTTTAAATCACTCTTTTTGCACAAATCTGACATAAAATAAAATTTACCTAGAAAAGTTGTTGTGAAATGAAAAATAATAACATTTATTATAAGACCTATTTTTTCTCACATTTGAAGGTTTTAAATACATTCCAATTTCAAAATGTCTGGTTATTTTAATTTCTAAAATTTTCAAAATCAAAACTGACTTTTAAAAAGAGCATAGGGACACATACTAAAACATTATTAGTTTCTGTTCAAAACAAGATTAATGGTGATCATTCTTAAGACAAAAGTCTATTGAACAAATTTGTTTATTCCACCCTAATAACTACAAAGCTGGGAAAAATTTTTACAACACAAACATTTAAAATTCAAAAGCATGTAATGCTTTAAATGAAAAATAAGTGACTTTAAACACAACTAACACACTGAAATCATTTAGTTTACATGCACTGCTTATTCAGAGCAGAACAAGAGCACCGCCTTGCGGGTGCTGACGCTCATCTGATTTTTTTGTATAATAGAAATATTGTCCTACCCATGATTTTCTAAATCTAAAAAGGGTCATCATTCTTGCAAAAAGCAGGATAGAGTTATGTTTCTTGATGTACAGCATCCGCTTATGATAGTGAAAAACTGTCGCAAGTTTTAAAGCAATAGCTTTGATAATTTATGAGAAAAGCTGACTTAGACATAATATTCAACCAAGAAAACTGATTTTCTAAGTCCAAAAGGGGCAATAACTAGAAAATGCTTTTGTAAAAAAGCGCATGTCTCCCCCAATGCAAAGTCCTATATGCAAGAAGTCAATAGGGGTCAGGAGCGAAGATCAAAGAGACACTGATGGTTGGCTGCAATAGGGATCATCTACTTGGCATGTCCAGTCATCCCGCTAAATTCGACACTCTGGCCTAGTGGTTCTCAAGTCACTGTTCAGGCTACTGTGACCTTGATCTTTGATCAAGTGACCTCAAAATAAATAGGGGTCATCTACTCTGCATGTCCAATCATCCTATTAAGTTTCAACATTGTAGGTCAAGTGGTTCTCAAGTTATTTCCAAAAATCATTTTACATGAATAGGCCACTGTGACCTTGACTTTTAATAGTAATGACCCCAAAATCAATAGGGTCATCTACTCTGCATGTTCAATCATCCTGAAGTTTCAACATTCTGGGTCAAGTGGTTCTCAAGTTATTGATCGGAACTGGTTATCAATGTTCACGCCCCTGTGACCTTGACCTTTAACGGAGTGACCCCAAAAACAATAGGGGTCATTTACTCTGCATGAACAATCATCCTATTAAGTTTCAACGTTCTGGGTCGAGAGGTTCTCAAGTTATTGATTGGAAATGGTTTTCCATGTTCAGGCCCCTGTGGCCTTGACCTTTAACAGAGTGACCCTAAAATCGTTAGGGGTCATCTACCCTGCATGACCAATCATCCTATGAAGTTTCATCATTCTGGGTCAAGTGGTTCTCAAGTTACTGACCGGAAATGGTTTTCAATGTTCAGGCCCCTGTGACCTTGACCTTTCACAAAGTGACCCCAAAATCGTTAGGGGTCATCTACTCTGCATGACCAATCATCCTATTAAGTTTCAACATTCTGGATCAAGTGGTTCTCAAGTTACTGACCGGAAATAGTTTTCAATGTTCAGGCCCCTGTGACCTTGACCTTTAATGGAGTGACCCCAAAATCGATAGGAGTCATCTACTTTGCATGTACAATCATCCTATGAAGTTTCAACATTCTGGGTCAAGTGGTTCTCTAGTTATTGATCAGAAATGGTTTTCCATGTTCAGGCCCCTGTGACCTTGACCTTTGATGGAGTGACCCCAAAATCAATACGGGTCATCTACTCTTTATGGCCAATCATCCTATGAAGTTTCAACATTCTGGGTCAAGTGGTTCTCTAGTTATTGATCGGAAACGGTTTTCAATGTTTAGGCCCTTTGACCTTGACTATTGACGGAGTGACCCCAAAATCAATAGGGGTCATCTACTCTTCATGACCAATCATCGTATGAAGTTTCAACATTCTGGGTCAAGTGGTTCTCTAGTTATTGATCGGAAATGGTTTTCAATGTTCAGGCCCCTGTGACCTTGACCTTTGACGGAGTGACCCCAAAAACAATAGGGGTCGTATACTCTAGCAGCCCTACAACCCTATGAAGTTTGAAGGTTCTAGGTCAAATGGTTCTCCAGTTATTGCTCGGAAATGAAGTGTGACGTACGGACGGACGGACAGACGGAAGGACGGACGGACGGACAGGGCAAAAACAATATGTCTCCTGGGGGGAGACATAATTATTGCAAAACGCAGTATGGAGTTATGTTTCTTGCTGTACAGGGTCAGCTTATGATGGTGAGCAAGTGTTGCAAGTTTCAAAGCAATAGCTTTGATAGTTTAAGAGAAAAAGTTGACCTAAACATAAAACTTAATCAAGAAATCTGATAATTTCTAAGTCCAAAAGGGGCTATAAATCTTGCAAAAAGCAGGATGGAGTTATGTTTCTTGATGTACAGGGTCAGCTTATGATGGTGAGCAAGTGTTGCAAGTTTCAAAGCAATAGCTTTGATAGTTTAGGAGAAAAGCTGACCTAAACATAAAACTTAACCAAGAAAACTGATTTTCTAAGTCCAAAAAGGGCAATACTTCTTGCAAAAAGCAGGATGGAGTTATGTTTCTTGATTTACAGGGTCAGCTTATGATGGTGAACAAGTGTTGCAAGTTTCAAAGCAATAGCTTTGATAGTTTAGGAGAAAAGTTGACCTAAACATAAAACTTAACCAAGAAATCTAATATTTTCTAAGTACAAAAGGGGCCATAAATCTTGCAAAAAGCAGGATGGAGTTATGTTTCTTGCTGTACAGGGTCAGCTTATGATCGTAAACAAACGTTCCAAGTTTCAAAGCAATAGCTTTGATAGTTTAGGAGAAAAGTTGACCTAAACATAAAACTTAACCAGGCAACGCCGACGCAGACGCTTACGCCGACACCGACACCGATCAAGTGATGACAATAACTCGTCATTTTTTTTTCAAAAAATCAGATGAGCTAAAAATGACAAAATGCCATGCATGGTAAAATGGAATGGTAAAATTTATACATACTTTATAATGCTACTAATTTTAAGAAGATGCACAAGGGACAAATTGCAGCAAAATATGTATTCATGGAATATGTTCATAGTAAAATTCTTTCAACTAAACAATACTCACTACTGAATATTTACATATGTAGGTAAACTTAAGAGCTTAAGAAGCAATAAAATTGATGTTTCCACTTTTAAACCTGAAAATTGCCAACTTGGGAAAACTGCAAAAAATAAAATTTAAATTGTCCTGGGATTCTTATATAATGCTTAATTATCAAGTAATGCCTGCATATAACTTACACACTGCTAAGAATATAGAACTGTCACAACATATTACAGTAAAAATGCTATGATAATTGATGAATATCAAAAAATGGTGCACAGGGGACATCATTTTGGCTTAATATGTGAAGTTGAAAGCTGCTTTTGTATCCATTGACACTTCCATTTAGAGGGAAATAAAGTAAAAACCCATTTTATTTAAAGAATACTTACAAGGGACATTTTTGGGTGTATAGACATATAATTATGAAGATTCTGAGAAAGTTGATTTATAAAACAATAAAATCATAAGATGTCTTCACAGCTGAAAGGATCTTAGATAAACATAAGGACTTAAGAAAAGTAATGGGGTTATGAAATTGTAGTGTTCAACATTTAAATTTATCACTGTTTTTTTTTATAAAGGGGCTTCCATCACAAGACATGAACTATTGGTAAAAATAAGATGAAGTTAATGAAAAGAAGTATTTTGTTTTAAATGTGCAGAGTTTAGATTACATAAAAAAGCCAAAGCTGTAACAATTAAGCTTGGTTTGAAAAAGTAAAACACAGTTGAAAACTATCCTTCATGCAAAATGTCACACTTTTGGTGCAGAGGAAACAAAATTAGCTATATAATTTAACATAACTTTAAAAATGCTTGAGCCATTCAGCTGAAATTGCACAAATTTCTTAAATACATTGATTTGAATATGATTTGCCCCAAAACACATTCTAAAACTGAACTGAATTAAAGTAAGGTGAAAGAGAAGAAAAAGCTTCATTATTTTTAAAAAACCACCGGTATAAGGAAATCAGCATTATACGGAATCTTGACAAGTGTGGATTTATTTATCTTAACACTACTCATGTAGCTTCATTTCTTTATGCTGATTCTGTAGGTCTACAGCACAACTTTGAAGTACAAATGAAGTTGAACAATTCATGCATGCCATGTAAAATAAATAATTATAATACTATTTATTAATCACGTCTTGGTGTAATATAGGCCTACTGTATGTTATTTCATTCCATTGTATAAATGTATAAATTTGTTGATATTTTGGTGCATGATCATGCTTCATTCAGACTCTTGACCTTGTCAGCTATGCAGAGGTGTCCTTTCTTTGGCTTACTTACAGACATTGTTCATTTTTTTACGAAATTATTGTAGAATATATATAGAATATTGACATTTACCTAGCTGTACTGTTGGTCGACATCATGTATTCCTGTTGAATAAGAAATGTCAATGTGCACGCCCAGCACAGGTTCAAACAGTTTGCAAATGACACTGGTTCCATGGTGCAGATATTCATTCATCTGAAACAAACACAAGACGGATTAAATGCATAGTAGACCTTGATTCTAATTAATGTTACTTTAGAAATCTTGATGCTATTTGCCGGATGATTCAGCACGTCCAATCAGACATGTTTATGGCATAAATGCAGAGTCTATGTTCAAATTATGTCAATTCGAATGCAAAAAGTACATCAACGTTTTTTTTCTATGACAATGATCTATTCTGTCTATTCTGATTGATTCACTATCTATGAAACAATGCGTTAATCCTGCATCCAGATCTACCAGTGGATCTAATGGTAATCTATGGTGACAGTGATACAAGCATGCATATGCTATGTTCTCCGCCAAAAAATAGGCAAATCATTCCCAGATCTTAAAATAGAGTCGACTGATTATCAACCTTACTTTGAACTCGTTGCAAAACTAATTAATTTATATAAATCTATATAACTTTGCACTTACCATTGTTCCTAGTCCAAGAACAACTCGACCTGTCAAAATATGTAAACACGAGGGAGGCCTTTTGACAGCAGTCATGTAAACTTCCGAATTTATTCCAATTACTTCCATATGTACGGTGTTCCGTTGGGGCCATCGCAGTTTCGCGTTGTCGTCCTAGGGGCGAAATCGCGAAAACGCGATATTTTTACGCGAAAACGCGATACTTTCACACGAAAACACGAAGCAAAAATATCGCGTTTTCGCGTTGTTAATATCGTGTTTTCGCGTTATCGCCCTTGATCTAACATCGTCTTTTCGTTTTTTCGCCTTCGTGGATAGTAGGGCGAAAACGCGAAAACACGATATTGATTGCGCGAAAACGCGATATTTTTCCTTCGTGTTTTCGTGTGAAAGTATCGCGTTTTCGCGTTTTCGCCCTGCTGACCGCGAAGGCGAAAATACGAAAACACAGTATTTTAATATCGCACTTTAGCCTTCCGGTTTTGCATGCGTAAACATGGAAAACGAAGTAGACTCACATGTCCGAGAGTATTTTTCAGCCGGTTTTTCATTAACTGAAACACTGACCTTGCTAGAAATTAAACAAAATGTTATTCTTAGGTAAGTTATACGTCTAGGTGATCAAGGTGTGATTGAACTACATGCATATATCACGTACTTTGTAAGTTGTTTACATGTTGTATACATTTACGGTACATGTAAAGTCTTTTGAAACTACCCCTCGGGTGAATTTTTGTTTTAGTTGTTTACGTCACATAGGCCTTGGTCTATCATAAAGAATACACCAAATTGTTCATAATAAGCAGAAGAAACTTTTAAGATATTCCCTTACAGACAACACATTTTGTCTTATATCACATGTGCTTTGACTGTTAGATATCAAACTTCTTTTTCAAAAGTATTTTGTCATTACTTCTATTATCATTGTGCTTTTAACATATTTGTCCAGGTACTCCAGGAGTTGAAAGTGTTACAAACCATGTACCTATAAAATGCAAACATTGCAAAATGAAAGTGAAAGTAGAGCTGCCAAATTGACAAAAACTGCAGTATTTCAACAAATATAAACCATGTACATATAAAAATGCAAACATTGCAAAATGAAAGTGAAAGTAGAGCAGTCAAATTGACAAAAACTGAAGTATTTCAACAAATATAAGAGTAAACTATTTTTTATTTCCCGGTGTACCTTGATATTTATGTAAGACACATAACAAGAACAAACTTAGAGAAAAAAATATGTTTGAAAAAGAAGTTTGAAAAAGAAGTTTGATATTTTGTACAAAATATAATGCGGACAGTTGAAGTATATGTTTTGTAAGACTAAATACCTATTACCAAACAAGGTGACCTCTATAGAAAGTATTTTCTACTTATTCTGAACAACTCCGTATATAAATATTATGGGTCTGTCGGGTATAATTTCCAAAATGAACCTTGAAGGTACAACGAAAACGGTCCGCAACAGGGAAGTCACAGACATGAGGCATATCACCACCCCAGACCCGAAACAACCGCATACACGGGTAAAACAACGCAAAGACTTGGTGGTGAGGTTTTTACACGTGATGGTAGCAATAACTGTAGTTGTTGCGGTAAGTGCCAGTTACCCTTAGTGCTGATACCCGTTAATTTCAGTGTATGTGTGAAATATGTTTTAATTGGTGTCGGAGATTGTTGCCTTTGGTGTCACTGACAAAGTTATCTTTAGTGCAGGTTGCTGTGGGTGTCAAAAATTGTTACTCTTAGTGCATGGTGTTACCTTTAGTGCAGATGTTACCGTTATGGTTGTTACATGATAACTTCATGTACAGGGATGTTTCTGTTGGCTTTGGTCTCATTTCTGTTTTCACCTAGAACAGCAAGTCAATCTGGAACATCTGGAACATAGTGTCTGCACCCATCCCCCTCCTAACACACACACGCACACACATACATGTAAACGATACCAATCGGGGATGTAAGTTATAAACCTACTAAGTGGGAACTTCTTTATTACTGCACCTACAGTTATCATATTTCTATCAACTCTTATTCTTATCATCTTTAAATTATCCGAGGCTTTATATTAGCTATCTTCAATAATTAAGCAATGAGATTTTTCACATTCAAAACGGGGCATTTGTGTTTAAACCAACTGAGGTGAGTGTATAACAAACCGGGTGTTTTGTGTATAGACGAAATGTGGAATTGTGTTTTTCAACAAAACGGGAATTAGTGTAAAGACTAAATGAGGTACAAGTGTATAACTAAACGGGTGCATGTGTATGGTTGAAACGAGGAACTAGCTATTAAACTAATATATGCGGAATCACTTGTTGCATAACGTGTATATGAGTAAAGTCAGTCGAGGAATTTGATTTGATTTGACGGGTTTAATGCTCGTTTTTAGTATTCAGTTATGTCAGGCGGTCAGTTTCCCTCAACAATAGTTCCTGGAACATCCAGTAATAGTCTCCCATACTCCGTAAGAAACTGACAGCTTTCTTACAAAAAGAGACATGGTCGGGAGCAGGACTCGAACCAATGCCAGAGCTTACGGTGATTTTAATCAGCGACCCTAAACCACCCAAGCACAGAGGCGGTCAGCAATCGGAAAAATTTTCTATATTCTGTTGTAAGCGGTACGTCAATCCTTTCAAAATTCAACTAAAGTTGCCTATGTCAAATGTTTACATTAAAATTATTGTTTTAAGAAGACATAAAACGATCGAAGAACAAGCCAGATACATGATGCAGAAACACAATATATCACAAAAAAATGTATCTGGTTATATCAACTTTTTATTTCAATCAAAAGCATTACTTACAAAAGCGGTTGAACTTCGATATTAAGTGAATATTGTATACTATAGTCCCAACTTATGTTTTAACTAAATTGCTAAGCAGACAATTTCTCCTTCAATTCCGCCCTAAATCAAAGAACCGATTTACAGACGCAATATTGTGAACGAACATTCTACCCTTTGCAGAAGAATACTATCGTTCCAAAGACAGTTATTACTGAATGTGATTGTAAGTACATTAAAATAGTAATTAAGAATCAAAACATATAAGTGGTTCCTATAACTAAAGAATGATTCTGCTTAAGGAAATCACCCGTATCCGAGCACACTAAAAATAAACAGACAACGTCCGATCGGAGTTAAGTTCATATGTTTTTCACTTTTTTTGCGCTCCTACCTTTGAAATGTTATATTATTATAATGAGTACATTGTATAAATTATAATGATTAAAGCTTTAGATAGTGCCAGTTGCTATTTAATCATGGTTATTTTTCAAAAAGAAAAAGTATTACAAAATAGTAAAAAAATGAGACTGCAGAGTAGGACATAAACCCCATGACCCGTACGGATAATGTTTCACTACCTGCTTACGAATGAAGGTAAAATCTCTTAAATTTAAGACGAAAAAAATATAGTAATAGAGGTGATTAATATGAATAACATAGATCTGAGGCAAACACATGACCCCAAACCAGGAAGAAAAACAGTGACATAGCATTCGTTTTTATTTGCACTTTTTCTCTTTAATAGGCTAGTGAAACTCGATTTGTTTTTAGAAAAAAGACATTTACGGATATTTTCAAAGTAATATTTCAGGTTTTATTATGTAGAGGCAAGAACTCCGCAATGACACGCAGTTCTCAATTTGCATACAAATCGTTATTCCCTGCCCGAGACAAATCGCAAATGATATTAACAAAAAAAGATGAGGTTATGGGTTCGAATCCCACACTTAGAAAGTCTTTTTTACCAGTTTTCGACACTTTTCCTTTTTGAAACTGATCATTATTTAATAGCAAACTATACTATCTAGAGTCCCAAATCACGAACATGTACAATATAGCATAACATCTTAAAGGTAGAAGCATGGAAACTGATACACAAAACTGCTACATTTACCGCAGTATACTAGTATTTTCAACCAAAAGAAAAACGTACATGGCTCTTTCAAACAAAGGACATGTTGTGCCTGAAAGGTCATGTAAAAATCATTCTGAATAAAGGGATGAGTGAAATGAAAGCAGTCATGGGTATTTTAAATGCATTTGGAAATTGTTGTTTTAAATAATAATACTTTCATATCCTAAACTATCAAAACTAAAGATAAATGCACTCTTAATAAATGCTGGGTTAGTGTGTCGGCGAAAAGGGCAATGCCTTGATCTGTGTTGGTCATTTAAACTGTGTTGGTCACTTACGTAAGTAAGTAATTAAGTCAGAAAATTCTTAATTTATAGCGGTCCCATTTAGCTAATCTATTCTTCTTTGAGGGCCCTCTTTGGATTAGAATGAAGAGTATTTTGATCATAGTAAACAGTTTAACAAAGCTGTAAGCATTGATAGTAATTTTACAAAACATGATAAGCTGGTATTCCTGTTTACTAATCTAAATATGATAAGGTTGTCTGCCAAAACCTGCCTTAATATTTTACAGCGTCATATGTATTTTTTCTATGTAAATTTCTTATTGCATAGGATTAACATGGAAGCCAGTGGCTTCAAACTTAATATAAGTATGCATTACCATTTGACTTCTGTAAGTGCTTGCGAATGTTTCCATGTTAAAATTCTATGTTAAGTGCTGTTTTAAGAGTACATTTGTAATTGTGCTGGGTGCACTTATTACAGTCTCTTGTATCTATTTCATAAAACGCGGCTATATACTATGTTTTAGGAATGGTTTTATTGTATTTTATTATGATTTATACATATATAGAAGAGACGGAAATAAACATAGTATATATATAGTAACAAATATGTAACAGAAATCAAAGAAATTATACATGCATAAAACAAGAGATATGAAATGGAGTTAACATTAAAATCCGTTCATCCATCGATAAATTTTTATACAGTTAAATTTAAAACATGGCAATGAAAATTAGGTTTTGATTTCTATTGGCAAACAATTCAATAAAAATTTTGCCAGGAATATAAAGACTATCTTTAAATAGTTCACAGTTTGTATTTGATATATACAGTTCAGGATGTCCAGGGCATTCTTCATAGTACACAGAGGTAATGCGTAGGGGTCTTGGTATCCTCACCATGATTTTTTTCATCTGAGACCACAAATGGTGCATTTTGGCGTGTATTTGAAGCTAAACATTGCACGAAAACCTTACTCGTTCTAAATTTTTTATATAAAATGTATTATTTTACTATGTTCGTGCTTTGTCATTTGTATCTCGCGCTTCGGGTATCGCCTTCCCATGACAAAGAAGCGTGAAAGACGAAGCACGAGATCACAACGGCGAAGTGCGAAACTATGAAAATTTCAGGCTTTAACATTAGCATTGGGCAGATTTCGTACCAACAATACTGAATCATAAAACAAGTATATACATGTAGCGGGATTGTTGATATAATATTATCTAAACGACATCTAAAACCAAGTATTACATAGAGGATAATTGTTGGTTTCGGTGTAATATCACGTTATAATTTCACCGAGTGGGCACCAAAAGTGATATTTTCAAGAGTGGCGCAGCCACGAGTGAAAATAACAACTTTTGGTGTTCACGAGTGAAATTACCGTGATATTACATCGATACCAACAATTTTTCTGTTTATTTTATGTCTAAAACTCTACTTTTGTTGTGTTTATTTCAATAAAATGTCGAAATTTGCGGGAAATTTTATCAGGAAGCATCGCAAAGATGACGTCATTTTAACGACGTCATCGTCATATTGTTTCCGGCTTTCAGTACGCTCGGTAATCTTTTTGACGTTAATCCGGGTATCAGATTTGATAATTTTCACTGAGTGGCCAGTGAGTTTATCAGGATATAATTCACCGTTATATTTCGATAAACCACCGAAAAACATAAAATAAACTGAAATCTTGTTTTGATGATTTTTAAAAATGTTGTATATGGTCTTTCGAAATATTAAACATATAATTTAGTTACGTAGTACGCATTGAAAATATTAAATCACTAATTAAAATAGAAAGCATATTTAATCTCACTGTGAATTGATTGTCAAATACTGTAATATCGTATGACTTGTACCGGTGTCAATAGCGTAAGATTTAACTAGGTGTAATGAATGGATTTCTATTGAATTTTATTTTCTATGGGATAATAGTTGATGATTTCATACACTTAAGTACAATTATAACATATTTCTATGATATCAAAGGCTGAGCGTGAAGCTATTATATCTTTTTTTTTATTTATATACCATTACAATAGTTTCGCGCTCAGCTCAAGATAAAGTAAATATTATGCGAGACAAACGTCTGCAGTGTTACACAAAAGTCATATTCAAAAGCTTTTAGCCTTAAAAATGTATTTTTTCCGATTTCAAACCAACATTTTATTAATTGTTTACACTGTATTATAATTTTTTATAGAAATTTCCTCCTAACGGCGTATGACTGTAATATTTCACATGGTCAGATTATTATTAATATGAGATAAATTGCAAAACTGTACCTAAATTGTTATAAAACTACAAATACAAATTTTGGTGAATTTCAATGCACGTTAAATCAATTAATCATATAAATCAGTTTGCTATACAAATAATGTCTATAAGAAACAGGTCCGCTTTATTTTTATTACAAACTCGGATTATAACGAAAACGCACTTGCTTGTCCCGATGAGTTCGCTAAAACCGGAGAACATAATATGAAGTAAAGCAATGACAGTGTATGAAGCCATCTCCGTTGCATGACACTAGCCAATTAATTGTGTATGGTTGTCAGATTTTCACTACGCAAGCTGCGTATTTGCGTAAAGGTAGCTACCGCTTGATGAGTTTTTTGCAGAAATATTTCATTTATATAATAAGTATGTAAACCAGTCGACATATTTTACATATAACATGCCTTCTGGAGAAAAGACGATTATCAAATCTTAAATTATCATTAATTTCAAATCTTGATCAAAACCTTGAAATTCTTACCAAAAACAGTGCTACAGACCCGTTTTTGTAGTCATAACAATTTTGGTTGTGTTATTATAGACGTTTTTCCCAGTAATCCAGGTTCGTTTGAATATATGCTTTATAAAACAAAGTTTGACATGATACTGTTAAAAGTCTCTGATTGTGTACAATAACCAAATATATGATGCTAAAATTTAGCAAACTTGTTTAATATGGGTATCCCACTAAGATTATATTGGAAAGTATAATGCCAAGATTTTTCGCCTGAAGTTTGTCCAAAAACTGAATAAATCATTACGTAAAACTGTCGTTATGTTTCTGAAAGCTATCTATTGTGTGTGTGTTCGGGTTTAACGTCTTTTTCAACAATTTTTCAGTCATATAAACACAGGTGTCTACTTGTAGCAGTGAATGCCCAACTTTATAGTGCTGCCTCACTGAATATCACGCCGTAGACACGTGACATGATACCCCACCCAGTCACATTATACTGACACTACCCTCTTAATTCTGAGCGCCAAGCGAGGAAGCTGTTAGTAACCATTTTTTACGTCTTTGGTATGACACGGCCGGGGATCGAACCCACGACCTCTCACGGACGCTCTACCAATAGGCTACCGAGGCGGTTCAATAAAAATAATTTACAACATTTTTTTCACGGGCCCGGCAATAAAAAAGTCTTCATGTTCCCATTTACGACTGTATTTGAAATAATGAGAAATAAAGATATCGGCAATCATCAATACATTACATTTGCATTTTTCTGACACCTAGGGGAAATTTATCTGTGTAATGTTCTGTTTTCGATTTCATCGTCACTGTCACTGTCTTTTTTCGCGAACGCCGTCTAAATTCGTTTCGTTACCTATGCCACGTGACTTCAGTTTTGCAAATCAGACTACTTGATAACGCATTATAGATAATTTATCAAAATGGAAGATTTATGCAACACTCTGCCTGATTGGACGAGAGTGTCAATTTCTTTCACTCTGTTGATTGTGCTACGCTGAGTGAAGTGTAGACAAAGCGTTTATCCTAAACGGCGCTGTTCACAGTTTTAAAGCTAACTTTGGCTCAGTATATTTAGCAAGAATATTGATATATCTCAAAATGATAAGTAAGTTTAATAAATATGATAAAAACCTGTTCAAATACCAACATATATCAAATTAAAGAAAGAGCTGAATACGGTCTGCGTATCACATGAATAAGTGTGTGGTAAGAGTCTTTTATGTAGAGAAGTGCTTTTTAAAAGATTTTCCTTGTTATAATTGTCGTCTGTATATGAAAAGGTTTCTTGCTTTTGTGACTTATTCAGATTGCATATTAAAATGAGTACTTGTTTGCTTTGATATATTTGTTATAAATTATTTAACTGATTTATTATATATGAATATTTTTCTTTAGTATGGTATGCAAATATTGAACTCTGTTGAAATCTGTTTTATTATATATATGCTATATAATGACTAAATCTCATTACACTGAAATGAAGGTACGCTGCATACAGTTTATCTATATGATATGACTACGATCAAACTTTGCTTATGAAACAGAAATATTGAAATAATTACAATTGTATGTTTTGCTTGACCTTCACTTTTTTATAGGTGTGACGTCATTGTCCAAAGATTCATGAATAGCGAATATGCATTTGTTAAAGCGGGATCAGTTGGCCTATTTTAGAAATAAATAAAAATAATAAATAAAAAATCCTTTAATTGATTTTTTCTCATGTATTCTAATCAAACTTGATTTGTAGCATCTATATTAGGCCCGCAGCCAACTTTGTTCAGCTGGGACATTTGACCCCTTTTAGGGGCTGCTAGAGCTAAAACTAGAAATGCCTTTATACAGCGTCTCATGAACAGCTTGGTGGATCTTTGTCATACTTGGTCTGGAGCATCATTATAAGGTCCTCTTCCAAATTCATTATAAGGTCCTCTTCCAAATTTATTTATGTAGGAACTTGAGCCCTATTAGGGACCACTATAGCTAAAAGTAGATATGCCTTTCTTCGCATTAAACACTAAAATGTAATGGATTTTTATCAACTCGATGTGTAACAATATCGTAAGGTCTCCTGCTATTTTGTTACAAATGGGGATTGGGACCAATTCAGCTAAAAATATAAACACGTTTAATGACCTCTTCTCATGAACCGCTTCATGAATCTTCATCAAACTACTGCTGTAATTATTCGTCTAAGGATAAACGAAACAAAATTGCCACCCTACGAAACCTTTGCGAAAAATTAAAAGGGAACCATTTAAATTGTTAAAGTGCGGTGTTTAGTTTTGCAATTTGAAAAATGTTAGATGAAAGATAAATGTTAGATGAAAAATTCATAAACTTCTTTCCTTATTACAATTCGCCGACCATCATTTTTAAAGATATTTCTTGTTTCGCTCTTCTTTCCCCCAAACTACCCAAATTCAATGCTACCACAATACACATACGATGTGATATATTATTGAATTAATAAAAATGATTAGCAGTTGAGTGAGGTCGTCCCCTTCCATTAAACAAAATTTCTTAAAACGCAGTTTTGATCAAAATTTTAAACCGTTAAAACAAAAACAACAAACACGTTCAGATAACTGTAAAGCCATATCTAAAACTTATGTCTATCTAGAATCGTCGTACAATACAATAATTTCTGACATGTACATATGAGCCTATATGCTTTGTTGAAACATTTTTACATCATAGATTTCAACACACTGCGATTGCTGAAACAAAATCAGTGCGAAAATAGCATAAAAATCCTGTGTTAAGATAATTGCATGAGTTAGGTACTGTATGATATAGGTTTTATAATTTTCACGTGTTCTTAATCAGTATTTTAAACGTACTGGAGTCAGATCCTCTTATGCTTTTCTTTGATGTGTAGTAAATAATATCAATCAGTTAATGTACAAATGTTTTTTGTTTTATTTTTCCAAATAATGAAACTGTAATTAAAATTCTCTGGCTTTGCTGTATTAATTACTGTTGAATTTACATAGGTAATTGCATTATGAGCTGATTATATGACATCTTTGGAGGTAATACTACATTTATTTTTTCAAATGCAGCACGGTAATTCAAAAGGAATTAGTATATTCAGCACGCGCTTGAAGTTTAAAGTTAGTTTAAATGCGATGAATATACATAAAATGTATAAATAAAATGTATATTTTGAGTAGTGTTCCTGTATATTATAATATTCTCATTTTAACATTAATAAATTATTATTAAGTTGAAAGTTTTTTAAATGCGATGAATATACATAAAATGTATAAATAGAATGTATATATTTTGAGTTGTTTTCCTGTATATTATAATATTCTCAGTTTAACATTAACATTGTCAAATCAAGTCATGAATATAGAAATAAAAGCGCATAACACAATAAGCCAGAAAAGATATGCGTAACATAAATAATATAATACTGTCTTATGAACGTTAAAAGATATTTAATTGGTAATTGATGAATGAATCAACATAATCTTTCACTCATGAGCTTATAATGAAAGAAAACATATGTTAAATTAGTGAATATATTTTAAACCTTTGTGTGTATGTACTACGAGTTGTATATACAGGTAAACTGGGGAACTGCAGTAAATGGAGAAAGATACACACTGTTGTAAAATTCTGTTTGTGTGTGAGATATGTGTATGACCAGAACCGGCGTACAGGGGAATAAATTTCTATAGCTCAGAATAAGCTCAAATTTCGAGAGATGACTAATTTAAAGGTCAGGAATAACGTGGTATTGTTAAAATGAACTGGGGAATTCCCCGGTTCGAGGCGTATCCCCAGTACGTTGGTGTGTATTCATACGAAATTACCCAGTTGGCAGCGTTTACAAACACACGCATACACACGCACACACACACACACACGCACGCACACACACACACACACAAATCATGCAGTTGTTGCATTTGTTGTCATTGCTGACATTACTGTTAAATAAACGTCAATATACCATGAAAATAACTCGACTCGTCAGTAATTGAATGATCAAACCCACGCTATGTATTATCATACTCTATTCACCTGTTTGTTAATGTTTTTACTAGCGCTGCACATTGACATTCTTTTATTATTCTAGCTATCGGTAACTAAAACGGCATTGTAAAAGACTTGGTCTAAAGAGGCGGCCAAATTGGAATCGTGCTGTCGTTCAAGCAGCTATTTTGGTAAATATCTATATCAGTTCATTTTCACAAATTTTTAAATAGGAATTTACGTCTTGTTGCTTGAGATGCAAGGAACTGACTGATAATGTTACACGAAATATGAATATTCCCGAGATAGCTGAAAAAAACCTTCTTTAGAGTTGGTATCCCATTGGTGTTCTGATAGAGATATCGCTCCAAATGTATGTGTTACGAGACAAGCAGCTCAGTACAAAACAAATGATAGACCCAGAGTAATATGGCTCTATTCCTGTCAATTTTACGTCTGAGATACGAAACGTTTTGTATCACAATTACGTCTGAGATACGAAACGTTGAAATGTATCACAATAGGAATATAATCACGGTGAGGATGCGTACACCGGATATTGCCATTTAGTGATAAGGTATTTTCCGAAAACGTGTTTATTTTTCGTCAACAAGGTAAGTAAAACACCTATTTACTATTGTATTATACTTCTATAGAAGAAAAGATCATTGTTTTTAATAACTAGATACTGTGTATATGCTCTTACAAGCGTCAAATGAGTCAATCTTATGAGGAAACGCTAAAATTTGTGATAAAATGACATCTTTATCATCTGATAAATGCAGGTCGGGGACATTTCTCCCGGTACCGTCACTTATTGTCTTGTGATAAAAATTCTGAATCGTATGATTTATTTAGTTACACACAAAGAAAATATGTGCAAAATTTCAGCTTTGTAAATGTTCAAATGATGGAGAAATCGATGATAAATGAGCGTCGATGGTGTACTGTGTATTGCAAATATATGTACTGAGTATTGACTTGTATCACATTTTACTGTACTGTGTATTGTTTACATTATCGCTAAGTTTTATAGAATTAATCTTACAAAATGTACATTATCATTTCCTTTCCAAAGTACAAAACAGTAATTTATTTAGCCCTAAAGATACGTGATGTTTTACATTGATATTTATAGCGTTTACTCTGTTGTAATTCATGTAATAAGCTCTAAACGTAACTCTCAGTCACCATAGTGCAACAGCGGGCAATATGTTTTGTTACGTTTAGCAGTTGTAAATGTATATATATTTTCTATTCTTCCATTGAGCATTGATTAAGTTGATTTTACACGAATTATCTCAAAAACAGTTAAAGGTATCTTTTATAATTTTGCATTGGGATGCCACTAAGACTTACTCTCAATATCTAGCAGAAAGCCCGGCCCTACTTATTAATACTATATTGTGATTTTTTCGTTGCAGATTAAATTGTTTATGTGTGTTTATGGCTGGCTCGACGAACGAATTTAAGGCCATTGTTATCATTTTGTTGAACACCACCCAAAATGACGAGAATATTATAGTACGCTAGAGACCAAAACGGCAAAAATGTTAATTACAAGACAGTACCAGACATATGCAGAGAAAAAAAGCAGAAAAAAACTGTTGATTCAGAAAATATCAACATACTTGTTTCAAAAAGGAACCCGCTTACAAAAGAGACCAATTTGCAACAGAAAGAAACCTTTGATTTGGACAAATGGTGAGTAGCCTGTTCATTGACGGCAGTTGAAATGTATGCTACCTACCTCGCCATCTAGCAGAACTCAACACTTACACATGCTACCAGTACAAAAATATAATCTAGAGACACATACACGGCGGTGTACATGAAACTTTCAATGTTACACAGAGTGCAATTCCATAGACAGGGTTTTCAGAGAGTATTGTTATACAGTCTATGAAGAATGTGACAAAATAGATGGATGAATAAATAGCCTTTAATCAGTTTGGTTGCCAAGAAATGTTTTCTTCGATTTTGTTTTCTTCGATTTTATAGTTTCCTATATTTCTTGACGTCGCAAAATGTTTTCATCGGCAACCTGGTTAGTATGAGGTGTAGTGAAGACTACAAGTTGTTTTGAAAAACAGGCTTATAACTCTTCCACTGATTTTACAATTATACAACTTCTTGCATAACAGAGACCGCATTTCTGACGCTAAATTAAGAGGGAAGAGAAAAGCAAGACAGACGAATACTTATTGACATTAAAAGAAGCAGCTAGTTACTGCATAAATGTGATGAGTGTACATTACTTCCACATAAGATTGGGCATTGATATTGAAATAGGGTCTGTTGTGACAGATTTATTTTATCACCAAGTAATATTGTAAAAGTCATGTTTTACTTTGATAAAGAACAAAAAGTCATGTACATTAAAAATTTTATTAAACAAACTTGAAACGTAAACACAAATTCATAAAATAGCAAAGATAATAATAAGATAGTAGAAGAACTCTATAAGATTTGTCTTTCGTTCTAATCCTTTCCACCAACTGTACTTGTAATGTTAGTATATAAATATAGTTATGTATATTGTTGGGAATAAATATGTTTAAACCAAAGATCATAAACATTTGAGATTCAACAGTTTGAATACATGAAAAAAAAATGATCTTCAAGTGAGTGCCCGATCGTTTTTTATAGTTCGAAGTTGACCTTGACAATAGATATACAATTTTGGTCAACAGGGAAGTTGACCACATAAAAGTGAATTGAAGTGTGCAAAATACTTTCAAGAATAACAACACATGGCACTGTTTCCTCCTACTTTTAACACAAATTGCTCAGTGCATATGACACCCATTTTGTTTTGTATGAAGCAAGTGGTGAGCTTATTACCTTTCAGAATAATGCATTTAAACTAATAAAATAACTTTGACTATATTATTTAAGAAAATTGCAAGTGAAACTAGTTCGAAGGTTCTACGTTAAATGAGTCTAGGGTTATTAAGGAGAAACAACTTTAAAAGTTCAAAGCCCCTACCATATTGACCTTTGAACTATTGACACCATAATCGATAAAGGTCGTCTATTGACCAAGGTTTATGTCTCTTTGTAGTATGAAAGCGAAAGGATAACATATTTTCATGTTTGCTCTTCATATAAGGTGAGACCTTTTCCACACTTGTCGTCATTATATCCTGTGTTCCATTAATATAAAACTTAAATTCACGGCTGAACTTGTGACTGGATCTTTACTCGGCAGTGGCTAGTCTTTAGACAGTTTCTCGGAGTAAATATTGGTAATTGTAAGTTGTAATATGAGTGTTCAAACTGGTGCTTGATAATTTCACTGTGAAGTCTAATTTCATCTGCAAACAGAAAAAGACATTCCATCATTTAGGCCAACGGAATTACATGCCCCGTCTATTTTATGACCATAAATGCTGAAAACATGCACATTTTTCAATATCAATACTCAGAACACCAAACTGCAATACACAGTATAATTATTACTTTGAAAACTCAATACACAGTACACCATCGACGCTCATTTATCACCGATTTCTGCATAATTTGAACATTTACAAAGCTGAAATTGTGCACATTTTTTCTTTGTATGTGACTAAATAAATCGTACGATTCAGATTTTCCCCACAATGCAAACAGGTTATGGTATCGGGACAAATGTTTTTACGGCATGCATTTATCAAATGATAAACTTGTCATTTTATCAAAAATTTTAGCATTTCTACTTAAGATTGACCCATTTTACGCTTGTGAAAGCATATACATAATATCTAGTTATGAAAAGTAATGATCTTTTCTTCTGTATTAGTATAATACAATAGTAAATCGGGATTTTACTTACCTTGTTGACGAAAAATAATCACGTTTTCGGAAAATACCTCATCACTTGGTGGCAATATCCGGTGTACGCATCCTCACCGTGATAATGTACTGGCATATATAGCAACTTCGAGATATGCGATGACCTGAGACTAGCGCAATGAATAGATGTTGTTGTTAGTTTGTCTGGTCGATAAAGATTCTTGAAAGCTACAAGGTCGTTTGTTGGGCTTGTTTATTCCTCTTAGTAAGGTTTCTAGCTAGCTAGTAGTTACCATGTAGATAACTATTTAATCTGTTGACTACGGTGTTCCGTTTGGCCAATCGTGACTTTTTATTGAATCCTAAACCGCGATGTACGATGGTACGATGACGAAAACGCGATGGTGCGATGGCACGATGGTGAAACAACGATGGTACAATGGTGAAAACGCGATGGCACGATGATGAAATCGCGATGATGCGATGGTACGATGGTGAAATGTCGATGTAATATCGCGTTTTCATCATCGTGCCATCGCGTTTTCACCATCGTGCCATCGCGTTTTCATCATCGTACCATCGCATTATCACCATCGTACCATCGCGTTTTCACCATCGTGCCATCGCGTTATCACCATCGTACCATCGCGTTATCACCATCGTACCATCGCATTATCACCATCGTACCATCGCCTTCCGGTGGTCATGCGCAGTGGTACAGTATATGTGTCAGTAATAAATCTCATTTTCACATTGCACTATGTACCTTCTACATCCTAACAAGAAAAACTATTACATCCAGTTTTTTATTTACTTTCATGCATACATAAATATAAAGGACGTGGCCTTGAAGATTTTACACAGTTTTAATGAGTTGAGCACTGAACATTTTGAAAAACATTTTGCAAAACAGCAGAATCTAAATGGTAAATTTCTTCTCACAAAATACATTGAGATACATTCATCTATTGTTGACAAAAATTCAAATGCACGGAACTACGCCTTTCTAACTGGAAGGCAATGGTACGATGGTGAAAACGCGATGGTACGATGGTGAAAACGCGATGGTACGATGATGAAACCGCGATGGTACGATGGTGATAACGCGATGGCACGATGGTGAAAACGCGATGGTAAGATGGTGATAACGCGATGGCACGATGGTGAAAACGCGATGGTACGATGGTGATAACGCGATGGCACGATGGTGAAAACGCGATGGTACGATGATGAAAACGCGATGGCACGATGGAGAAAACGCGATGGTACGATGGTGAAACCGCGATGGCACGATGATGAAAACGCGATGGTACGATGGTGATAACGCGATGGCACGATGGTGAAAACGCGATGGTACGATGATGAAAACGCGATGGCACGATGGTACGATGATGAAAACGCGATGGTGCGATGATGAAAACGCGATATTACATCGACATTTCACCATCGGACCATCGCGATTTCATCATCGTGCCATCGCGTTTTCACCATCGTACCATCGTTGTTTCATCATCGTGCCATCGCGTTTTCGTCATCGTACCATCGTGCATCGCGGTTTAGTTTTAAATAAAAAGTCACGATTGTCCTAACGGAACACCGTAACATTGTGACTTAGTTATTGGCATTTTCAAATTTCTGCTTAACATACTTAACATGCTATATTTATATCTTAAATGCGCCAGAAGGTTGCATCAGTTTATTGTTTCACATTTGTTGTCAGTGAACTCGTTATCTAGAACTCTAGCTATTTGTTTCCGTTAAAGTGTCTTTTGGAGTGATGTTACTAATGAGTGAAAGTACTAAATATTTTCTTATTATTTGCCATGAAAATTGTGATTGTGTTTTCATGTTACTGTTGGTTATACAGTGTGTCCCAGAATACATATCCACTTAAAAATAAATTACAGATAATTACAGATAAGCATGATTGGTCTCAAATGAAAGGAAATGAATGTAAGTTTTACAACTATACAAACATAATTATATCATTAAGTATCACACTATCTGATGATGACGCCATTAATGAAACTATATCTATGTTCTGTTGTTTTTTTCAACACCGTTTTTCTTTCAACTTTTTCTTTAGTGAGTTTGTTTAGAATACATTACAAACTGTTCATCAATATATACGAAAAGAAAATCTTAGAATAAATTATGATACGTACTAGTACTTACTAATAGATAAACTACGTTAAACCTCATAAAAGACAATACGTGAGATAAAGAATATGAGAAAAGGACCGGAATGCACTGTTTTGATAATGATTTCATCCATTTTTATTACCATAATACTGTAAGTCTAAAAAGTAGGGATGGGAACGAATACTGAAATCAATATTCGAATATTCGGTTTGCCATATTCGAATATATTCGAATATTCGGTTAGTTTTAATGGAAGCTTTAAATTTTTATTAAGTGATTAGCATATACATAACGTATTCATTTGTTTAAAGCGTGGATAATCGTAAATAAGGCCAAAAAAATGTTTGTTCCGGGTAACCCGATCCTACATAGCAAAACCCGCCGAATCTAGCGTTTTATTTCACGATTCTGTCAGTATAATCATGAACATATTTAACTAATTCAGTGTTTTAGCTTCAAAATGATACAAAAAATCAAAACGATTATAATTTAGACCGTCGCAATTTTATCTAAATATAGCAGGTCGTCCCATTTAAACACGTGACGCGCTGTTGTATTACCGCCGCCATTTTGAAAAATTTCAATCGGCGCGTAGAAATCGTTGTGTAAAAAGCAAGTAAGGCAGACTTAAACCTTCTTCAACATGAACTTAAGCATCAATCATATGTTTTTCTTGATTTTATTATTAACTACTTTTTAGTAAAAAGCCTTTCTTTTTTGACCAGTCATGCATACTAGTATTTGAAATTTATTTTAGCAAAGTTAATATCATTGTGAAGTGGAAATTTATTCTGGGACACCCACTACTAATATTTATGATGTCGTTATTCAAAATTTTTAGATATACTAAGTGCAAAACTGTATAATTGTAATTACTATGCGATACATTATAGATGAATAAATATGTTTAAACCAAATATTTTAGACATAAGGTACTGCAATATCAAAACATCATAGATCCCGAAGGTGTTCAGGCCAGACTGTCAAACATGCTTTCAAAAAGAGAATGCTTTAACTGAGGTCCGAATTTTCTAATTCACATTGACGGTTACGACAAATAAAGAAGTATGGGTTTGGAATCCACGGAGCCATTTGAGGGTATAAGTTTTTCAAGTCATTTCATTGTCAGTTAACTGTCATTGTTAATCTATAACTTTGGCCGATACCTGTCTTTTAACAGCAAAATCCTTTAAGACCATCTTTGAATTAGGACCAATATGTTTTGATTAACTGAAACATTTTCAGCCCAAATAAGAAATAAACTGAACCAGCTTACTGTTTAGGCCATGTTTTGAGAGAGGAGGTGTTGTCTTAATAGCGAGGGTACACTTTGATCGAATGAATGTATTAAATGCTAATTGTTATCAATTTTTACATTTTATTATTTATATAACTGATAATTTTACATAAACTCTATGAACATTTTCCCCTTTTTATTGTTCAGTTGCTATAGATTTTGATTGTATGTCCGATAAATTGATTATTGAAATGGTGATGAAAACCTTTTAAAACCACCGTAATTGTAAACTTGTGAGTACTAGTTTAAACATGTTGAAGAATAACTCAAGTAATGGTGAAAATGCACGTTTTATGCATTTGTTTTCGAAAATTAAGCTTTTGTTTTGCAAATCTATCATTGAGCTACCGGCAATGATAATTCTAAATCTTTCAAAAACGTGCAGAAAGATATGTCGAGAAATATCCTCAATGTTTTCATGTAAACGCCAACGCAAGTAGGACTCAAACTAAATACAAACAAGTTTTCATTGATGATAATAATTAAATGTATTAGACTAGGCATATTAAATGTAATTAAATTAATATCGTAAATTGATTTCCTTAGAATCATAGATGCCAAACAAGTTCAAGTTTTCCATGAATATTTTTTTTGTTTCCTGTTTCCTTACCTATCCTAAAATTTTGGCAATATTGTTTTTAACTTTTGAGAAAAAAAGTTGCAGAATTGCACTTTTTTATGCTTTAAACATTGTCAGTGATGTTAGAAATCAACTACGTGACCCCCTTATTTGTATTTATTTTTGGACAACAAAAAATCTGAATAGTATCACTTAGTCCTGAAAAAATAATAATAATTTCCGTTTGAGCATGTTACCAGACACAAAGAATATTTAGGCCTTATAAAAATGGGTTCAATTTTGAAATACATGTTAATACAATAAACCGCAAGAAACTCATGTTTAGAATACACGTATGTCTGATACTTTTTTAATATAGTTCTACTCAGTTAATATCCTTTTTTCAGCTTTTCGAGACGGATTCTTTGGCTGAAAGTTGCACATTCCAATAATAATCCGAACATCATTGCTGCCTATTTTCTAGAGTTCGTAAAAGAAATAAGAGGTGAGCAAGTTACTAATTACAATAGTAATGACCAATCATTTTCACTGTGATGTGGTGTAAGGTTATTTCTGTACTGTGCGCGGTTATTGCTTACTGCACGTATGTTATACTAGTACATGTATGTACTGTCACACCCTTTATAGCTCCCTTCGGATATAGCTTCCTTGCTAAAACAAGAGCTATAAACGGAACACCTGTTTTGTTCCGTATATAGCTCCACGGTGTTTTTGTGTAATTATTCCCCGAGGAGCTGTATCCGAAGGGAGCCTGTAGGGTGTGACAATGCACAGCTTCGTGTGACAAGTACTGATGCCTAGTAAAAAGTAGTTCAACTTTGAATATACTGGGTGTATCCCGTTAACAAATTTAAAGCGTATTTCTGACAATCATAGCATCTTTATTTGATTCCAAATCACATCCAAAGGATGTTCATGTGCTGCACAAAATAGTCCCATTTCATGAACACTGCGGATGAATTATCAATGAACAAGCAGTTCTTATTCAACCTGTATCCATTCACACTGACCATTTAGATTATATAAGATCTATCAATGATAAGGTATTCCAGCCCGTGGTTACATCACAAGCTGGGTCAGGCAGAGTTCGTCTTTGATATGAGGCATATTAAATTTGCATTTGTTTCTCATTCATGTATATTCATAGACTGGCATTTAAACAGAAAATAAATCTACCTAAACCCCGCAACCATCAGACTTTTCAAGGCTTTGATTTACTTTACAGATTCTACTAACTGTATTGTACTACCTCTGTGTGTTGAGATCAATGATCCCTAAGGACCAGAAAACTATACCACAATCAAGCCTTGGATATCAGTGTAGGTTACTTGTACATTCCGCGTTGTAAAGTATAGATATAGCCAATAGTTGTGAATTCTTTTTAACGTTTATTATATAAGGGGTTCCACGGTGTATCAGGATGGATGCGGGTACGGAAACTGTTGTAGTGGAGAATATGCAAAAAGCATTCAGATGGTATCACGGTGACGATATGGCTGGTGAACGAAGTGTTATCGTTGGTAGCTCGCATACAAACCAGGTTAGTAAAAGTTTCAGAATGCAATACGTTATTGTTCTTTGAATTTGAGCTGCACGCGTCACAATACTTTTTACACCCTCTCCCCGGATCGAATGATCGGGGGCATATTGTTTTGGTTCTGTCATTCCGCCAGTCCGTCTGTGTCACAAAATTTTCACATTGCTCATAAAATGAAAACGCTTCCACCTAGGGTATTCAAACTTCATATGTAGATGAGCCTTGTTGATCTCCACATCCGTCAACTGCCTTGACCCTTTACTAGGTTAAAGGTAAAGGTCACCGTGACCCCTGATAGTGAAAAATAGTAATCTGATCCATAAAACATAACTGTTTAACGAAAAGGTTGCTCGAGGGGGAATAGTGTTTTCCGGACACATCTTGTTCAATTTCGTTCATATAATATATCCTTGTCCAAATACTTGTAAGATCGCTACACAAACTGGTATAGCCATTGTGGTTTTGGGCTCCCTTTAATGGAAAAATGAACAGAACTGCAACCACCTTGAAGCCGTGCGCGCTTCGTAAGAGCCGACTTAATGGGTTTTAACAATTGAAATCTTTGAAACTTAAGATTCCAGCAGGCGGGTGGTTTTGATATCATGCCTTGCGTTTGCACGGGTTCTTTTGAAATGCGTGAGATAAGCTAAAATAATTCCTGTGAAAAGAAACTTGTCAGGTACTTGAATAATTCAGCAACTAGTACTGGTAAACTGATTAGCGATATGCTGAAAGCGGCGTTAAGTTAAACCCCATTCAAACCAGCAAACAAATAAATCGGTATAAACAGTGATTGAAAAGATTTGGCGACTCCAAGTTTAATTTTGCATACACATTATTGTTTCCTTATTTTTAGAGGATAGAGTGTTGGTGGCGACAGTTACATCAAAGATGCATAGCGGCATGGAAAGATAAATTTTGTCAAATGGAAGAGCAAGTGATTTTCTCAACCACAGACGGTATTCATGTGTAAGTTATTGTTATAAGGTTGAAGATCAGTAGCTCCACTATTCAAAGAATAAGTTGGTCTATTGGATTGGCACATGCTTCGTCGTCGGAGTCCCGACTTTGTTAAGTTTTATATATA
The DNA here is from genome assembly GCF_021730395.1 of Mercenaria mercenaria. Taxonomy (NCBI): domain Eukaryota; kingdom Metazoa; phylum Mollusca; class Bivalvia; order Venerida; family Veneridae; genus Mercenaria; species Mercenaria mercenaria. The sequence continues at coordinate 46,685 of NW_026463640.1, forward strand.
AATTGGTTTGTTATTACTCACTAATGGGAATGGCTTGAAACTTCACACATTTGTTCATTGTGATGATCTAACATGCGGTGAACAGGTTCCATAACACTGTTATGCAGTTTTACAGAATTATGCTCCTTTTTCGACGTGTTTCTGTTGACAAGGCTGTTGAATAGTCAAGCGTTGCTGACCTCTGGCAGCTCTTGTTTTAAACATTATCGGTTCCCATTGATTATTATCTTACCTATTTTTAATATTAAATGTCTGCTTAGGGCAGTGGTGAAGTGATTAGTTCTGAATCCGTGTTAGGTTCTACTCCTGTTCTGGGTGTATGTGATTTTGGTTGTTTTTACATATTCCAGAACGATGGGTTTCTCTGAGCCGTCCTGTTTCTCCCACTTCTTAAGACAACAATCGCCTGTAATACCGGTGCCAACTTGTGAAGGTTTGCTTTGCAGTCGTTGTAAAATAAATATGTTTAAGATAAACCACATGAAAGTTGGCGACGCACTAGGGTGCGCCCATCCCTACAGTAAATCATATCAGTTGTAGAATCACGATGTTTAGTCATTATGAGGACTCGCATACCTAATTTCATCAGGCGACACCTTCTGTTTATAAGCACAGTTATTGTCCTTGAAATAGCAAAAAGCCTGCCCATTTTGTGATTTTTCACACACCAGTCCTAGATAAAAAAGTTCTGTTGTAGAATCATGAAACCTTTCATTTATATTCATCAGGATGTGAACTTGCGCATCTTGAAATGTTTGTCCAGCCTAGCGGAATTATTTGCCCCTGAAATATTCTTATTGAGCTCCTTCCTCAGACATATTTATTGTAATTACATTTATAGAATTCACGATATAAATTTTTGCATCTTCTGTATTTCTTAGGTCATGCTCTATATTTTCATAGTTATATGTTCCTTAAATTGTCATAAATGACCGTTTCTTACTAAGGATGTCGAAACACAGAAGATCGATATAATATCGATACATGCCGTTTCAAATACATATCGACACACAAGTATGGCATATGTGATACATAGGCTAACAGCTAAATGTTCGAGTTATAAGTTATCTATGTTCCAATGTTTTAGATAAAGAAAGTGTTGTCAAAAACGTGTCTTCCCCACAAATCGGTACTCACAATAATCTCTAGCAAGTCACTATGTACCTTGATTGTTACTTAGTACCTTAGATATTTGTTAACATATTCCTCAATTGCTCTATGTTGAAAGAATATGTGGTCGCTGGACAGTCGACTGCGGTGGGTGCCACTGGATCCGAGCATGCTTAGAAAAAGGGTTTATGGAACAGAAAACTTATTTTGTAAATGTATGTTTTGATAGCCTTATGTAATATTCTGTGGACAATACATGGTCGCGCTGCAAAACAATTGCCAGTTTTACTTTTTGTATTACTTTTTCTCAGTTATAATTGTTATCGTGTTTGTTTCTTGTTGCAGAAGTTGCGTCAGATTCTGTTTTATGCAACTTATTCAGCATGAATTGGACTTAATACAGGCAGAGTGGAATACACATTATATAAGGAGGCAGACACGGGAAGGAACACCTTGTGGAGCCAGACATTTTATATTTGTATCCAGAATTATATGGTAAACGAATTTTAACTAGAAAATGCTTTTGTAAAAAAGCGCATGTCTCCCCCAATGCAAAGTCCTATAGGCACGAAGTCAATAGGGGTCAGGAGCGAAAGTCAAAGAGACACTGATGGTTGGCTGCAATAGGGATCATCTACTTGGCATATCCAGTCATCCCGCTAAATTTCAACACTAGTGGCCTAGTGGTTCTCAAGTCACTGTTCAGGCTCCTGTGACCCTGACCTTTGATCAAGTGACCTCAAAATAAATAGGGGTCATCTACTCTGCATGTCCAATCATCCCATTAAGTTTCAACATTGTAGGTCAAGTGGTTCTCAAGTTATTTCCAAAAAATGATTTTACATGAACAGGCCACTGTGACCTTGACCTTTATTAGACTGACCCCAAAATCAATAGGGTCATCTACTCTGCATGTTCAATCATCCTATGAAGTTTCAACATTCTGGGTCAAGTGGTTCTCAAGTTACTGATCAGAACTGGTTATCGATGTTCAGGCCCCTGTGACCTTGACCTTTAACAGAGTGACCCCAAAAACAATAAGGGTCATTTACTCTGCATGAACAATCATCCTATGAAGTTTCAACATTCTGGGTCGAGAGGTTCTCAAGTTATTGATTGGAAATGGTTTTCCATGTTCAGGCCCCTGTGGCCTTGACCTTTAACAGAGTGACCCTAAAATCGTTAGGGTTCATCTACTCTGCATGACCAATCATCCTACGAAGTTTCATCATTCTGGGTCAAGTGGTTCTCAAGTTACTGACCGGAAATGGTTTTCAATGTTCGGGCCCCTGTGACTTTGACCTTTCATAGAGTGACCCCAAAATCGTTAGGGGTCATCTACTCTTTATGACCAATCATCCTATTAAGTTTCAACATTCTGGGTCAAGTGGTTCTCAAGTTACTGACCGGAAATAGTTTTCAATGTTCAGGCCCCTGTGACCTTGACCTTTAATGGAGTGACCCCAAAATCGATAGGGGTCATCTACTTTGCATGTACAATCATCCTATGAAGTTTCAACATTCTGGGTCAAGTGGTTCTCTAGTTATTGATCAGAAATGGTTTTCCATGTTCAGGCCCCTGTGACCTTGACCTTTGATGGAGTGACCCCAAAAACAATAGGAGTCGTCTACTCTTTATGACCAATCATCCTATCAAGTTTCAACATTCTGGGTCAGGTAGTTCTCTAGTTATTGATGGGAAATGGTTTTCAATGTTCAGGCCCCTGTGACCTTGACCTTTGACGGAGTGACCCCAAAATCAATAGGGGTCATCTACTCTTCATGACCAATCATCCTATGAAGTTTCAATATTCTGGGTCAAGTGGTTCTCTAGTTATTGATCGGAAATGGTTTTCAATGTTCAGGCCCCTGTGACCTTGACCTTTGACGGAGTGACCCCAAAATCAATAGGGGTCATCTACTCTTCATGTCCAATCATCCTATTAAGTTTCAACATTCTGGGTCAAGTGGTTCTCTAGTTATTAATCGGAAATGGTTTTCAATATTCAGGCCCCTGTGACCTTGACCTTTGATGGAGTGACCCCAAAAACAATAGGGGTCGTCTACTCCAGCAGTCCTACAACCCTATGAAGTTTGAAGGTTCTAGGTCAAATGGTTCTCCAGTTATTGCTCGGAAATGAAGTGTGACGTACGGACGGACGGACGGACGGAAGGACGGACGGACGGACGGACAGGGCAAAAACAATATGTCTCCTGGGGGAGACATAATTATGGTCTTGCCACAATAAACCTTTTACTGAGTGAAAAGGGAACAAAAACGAACTTTTTAAGTATTTATTCTGCTCTTGTAATTGTGGTGTAAAAATGTATACCCGTGTCAACACTGCAGGAATAGGTCAAGTTAGCTTAACAATGACCCAACAGAAGTTGCGTACATACAATAAGTATAGCAAGAAAAGTGAATGGACTGTGGAATAGATGCGACTTCATACGTCAATGATTTTGATAAAAACATGCAAAACAGATGTCAGTATTTAACTGCAACTAAAGTGGAGTTAATTGTTCTATAAAAATCAACACGTCGGATAGAATTAGAAACCTTGATGGTCAGTTTGTTTTGGTCTTTTACATTACCAACCATATTAAAATGACTCTAGCAACTGTTCCGTGTTCAACCGAAGTTGATCGCCTATCGTAAAGATTACCTTTCCCTAGAGATCGTAATGTATTATATTCTACTTCGTACCTCCGTATTGAAACTGAAATACATTGGGTAAAATAAACTGAAATTGAAGGGAATGTCATGTTCGTTAAAATGGAACACTGACATTACTTATGTGCACAGAATTGTGACAGCAGAGTGAATGTAAATTATGCCACGTGATGGTCATGTGTTGAAAAACCTATTTACCGTTGTTGACCTTACTTTAATGCTAGTAACCTTTAATGCTATCCACCTATTTTTTTTCAACCGGACAGGAACTTATGACTACAAATTCCCAGTTGATGAGGCAGACTGCGAGTGCTTGGGTGATAACTGCGACGTTCCATCTAGCACTGGAATAGACGAAGAACTAGAAGGAAGATTTCTTCAAATGATGGAACTGGATGGAATGCGTATGCCGGATACATCAGCTGAAGCCACGAATTGCTTACCTAGCTAATAAGCAAACTTGACTAACTGCTTGAGCAGAAATGACATTCCATTAAAGGCATTCGTTCTAAAGATTTACTGAGAGTGGGGCGCTTTCGTCGGTCTTGTCCTTTATGAGCTACATGTTTCAAATGTCAAAATGATGATAAAATATTAAGAAAGTCAGTAGGTCATATTCATACTCAATAAAATTCAGTTTTACAATTTGTGTGCAAAACGGAGTATGTCATAAAAATTTCAAGGCTGTATCTTAAAAAAACAAGAAAGTAGGTCAAGGTCACAGTCAAGTGACATCATATTACTTGGGGTCATCAGTTAATTATAATTAAACAGTCTTGGAAATAGGATCAGATGATTTTTAAAGTATTTTTCCTATATAACTCACATAATAACTAATTGACCCCAGGGCGGGACCTCTTTTAAACCCATGGGCATAATTTGAACAATTTTGGTAGAGGACTACTAGACAATGCATTATACCAAATATCAAAAGCCTAGGTCGTATGGTTTCAGACATTAGAAGATTTTTAAAGCTAGTCTATATAAAACTTGGGACCCCTCTTTTCACCCAAGGGGTACAATTTGAACAATTTTGGTTGATGACCATAAGACAATGTTACAAACCAAATATCAAAGATCTAAGTGTTGTGGTTTCAGACCAGAAGATTTTTTTTTTCCTATATAAGTCTATGTAAACTTGGAACCCCGGGTCGGGGCTATATTTGACCTTAGGGGGATAATTTGAACAATTTTGGTAGAGGACCACTAGATGATGCTACATACTAAATATCAAAGCCCTAGGCCATGTGGTTTTGTACAAGAAGATTTTCAAAGTGGTTTTCAAGAAGATTTTTTTTAGAAATTGTTGAGGGACGACTGACGACTGACGACGGACATCAAGCGGTCACAATAGCTCACCTTGTCACTTCGTGACAGGTGAGCTAAAATTAGTTTAAACTAAACAACAATTCTGTAATTGACCGATTTTATAGTGGCGAACCTGGCGGAGATATTTATAGAAAGGTCATAAATGGGCCATTCTATTATTGAGTTTAGGGTAATCGGCTATATCATTAGATTTCGTTTTATTACGTCGGATAAATCCGATATGCACAAAGTTACCTTGATTTTAATGCTACAGCCTGTACTAAAAATATCTCGGCCAGGTCAGAAAATATGCACTATATCTATCTAAATAATACAAAAACAAATTAAACATTGCATTGAAACAAACTTTCTAAATTACCATTCCATTAAATGTACAAAATTCAGGACCTATAGCAAATCTTCAAGAAAAGTCTCAAAACATTCCATGTCAGGAAATTTGAATCGTGGTTTTTAGAATACATTTAAGAGAACCGCAGTAAAAAGGATTTACTTTTAAGAGAACTGCAATAAACATATAAGAACAGAATTTAATATACTTCTGTATAATGTATGTATGCTTAGAAGTGTTGGAGTCTGGTGGATGTATGATAAGTGTAACTGACACAGACAGTACTTTACAATTAGATGCATAAAAGATTACATAAACATTATGTGGTCTGTATTGATTAGAATCTATTTATATTGGAAAGTAACAAAAAGAAAAACAATGTAGACGTCTGTAGAATAGTTTCCTAAAAGAACTTATTATGCACCATGCACAAGTTAGGCTGGCACTTATCAAATATGATTGAACTGTGTGCAACTGTTTGGGAGACCAAGTGCGCACATAATTGCATATGCATACTCGTATATAGCATTGTTACAAAAAACAAAATCCAACAAGAGCTGCTCATGTCTCCCCCTAACTGGCTAATTATCTCAACAGTATTTATTTATTTATTTGAGTTTTACGGCACACCAACACAGTATAGGTTATATGGTGCCAAACAGGACTACAAATTTTGGTTTCACATCTCATTTACATCGGAATAAAAACACGAGGTATGGAATCAAAATTTGCATACCTGCTGGAATCACAGAGTTACTACAAAACCAACTGTTAAGACCCTATTATACAATCATGCAAGGGTAAGGCAGTGGTTCCAATTCTTTTCATACACAGACCATCTCTCAACAGTACTACAAGACTGGATTAGAAATGGTCAGTCATAAACCCCTACTCTCTACATATTTTTTATTCCCAATCAGACTTTCAGTGCTTTGACACAATCCAGTCAAACTTTTAGTGCTTTGATACAACCAAAACAGACTTTCAGTGCTTTGATAGTACCCAAGCAGCCTTTCAGTGCTTTGATAATCAAAACCAATAAAAAAGAGACATAATTCCTAAGTGCCTTTCAAATATTTTTATTATGAACTAGAACAAGGACTTACTGGCAAACATATTTTGTCACAGTTTGGTGCAGATCAGACGAGATATATTCAACTTAGATTGCGGACAGGATTTGTGACAGGCAGACGACAGGAGTAAATCAATATGTCTCCCATCACATAGTGGTGTGGGAAACATACTAAGCCTGCACAATATTTATATAAAAGAATGTAACATGCACCATCCACAAGTAGGGTTGGTACTGATCAACAGTGTTAAGATTCATTAGTGTGCAAGGGTTTAGGAGTTTAGGTGCGCACAAGATTACATAATTTATGCAGACGATACGTTAATAGTATATTAACAAACAATAGCCATACGTAAGACAGCGCGGTCCAATATTTAGCGATTTTACCATGTTGTTTATTTTAGGTAACTCTACATTACATAATCACACCCTTTAAACGACTGTATTCCGCCCCTTCCTCTTGCGAGTGATCAAAAACAATAAACAGACACGCAAAAAATAAGAATAGTCTTCAAATTCAGCATTTGGCTTTACGCTGTATGTGTATTTAAGTTAAACGATAAGTCTAACATAAATGTGTGTATATGGTGATATAATAGATGAAACTGACAGGTAATACTTATAAAATGTTGACTGATCACACTCATTGCATGAAAATTCACTCGACTAAGTCAGGAAACTGATGAATATCACGCCAAATTGATTTGTAATCCAATTATTCATGATGTTTTTTGTAATAAGTATGCATACTCCATAAATATATGTAAATAAAATGTTTCGTTTCTGTTGCGTTATTGAATGAAATTAATGTTTATCTAGTCGGTGAAAAAACATTTACTGTATGCCGACTTGCCAATTTTGATTTTTGATCTGAATGCGTATTTGCGAGTGATACTGTATTCCATCTTGCGAGTACAATAGGCGGTTTATGTCATTAAAAGGCGTAAAAAATATGCATACAAAATTGTTTCTTTTATAATGTCATGTAATGTCGAAATCCCCGTGTGATGCTTGTACTAATCCATTGGGATTAGGATGGAGGGTCTGTGACTCACTATCCTACTTAATCAAATAGTTAATTGAATGCTTCAGGGTCGTTTTCATGCACGATTTCAGTGTTGGTGTTACACAAATATACTATCATAAAATATGAATTAGAAACTGAATGTATACACAGGGTCCCTATTATGTCATGCAAGAAATTAACTGTCGATTCCCTATACGAAGAAATTTTACCTTAAGATTTCTAAAAATCGATGAGATGAGAAAGGAGGGGACTATAGGCTGACCCCCGTCTGTCTGTCCGTCTGCAACAAAATAATCCTTTGATTTGAAAAAAAATATTTCAGCGAATGGACGTGTAAATAGAAAAAGATATTACGAAAACATTATCGGAAAAGTCGAATAAGTCCTTATTAGTAATTCAGAGTTTACTTCATGGTAATTACCAATTACTAATAAGGACTTATTCGACTTTTAGTTAACAAAATTCATAAGTAGTACAACTATTTTGTCTCGAATACCCGATTCCCCTTCCTCAATAATAACATAAACATGTTATCATTACAAATACAAATACCGTGCGCGAATAGTACAACCATTGTGTTTACTATTTGTCAAGATTTACCTCTATTTCTCATGTTAGAAATAATTTACATTTGATAGTGATAACGCACACTCGCCGGGAATCTGTCCTTCCGGATTTGGTCGTTTTCATTGCTAGGTCTTGCTCAATCCACTTCCGTTGTTTTAAAAATGTCGTGAGTTGTACCTCGTCTTTGTTTCAGTATGATCGGCAAATTCCGACATTTATATAGAAAGCTGTGTGTTATTTGGTAAGTATAAATTTTGGTAAGTATAAATGTATGAGAAATGATTATCAAATCACAGCAGGTAGTTGTGGGTAGGCATTAGAGATATTGCCATATTTATGGCCGATGGAGAGTTAACAGGCTTTTCCTATAATTTTATCTGGTGACCTAGTTTTTGACCTCAAATGACTCATAATTATTTAAACTTCACCTATAGATTATCAAGATTAATATTCTGACAAAGTTTCATTACGATATGTTCATAAATGTGGCCTCAAGAGTCTTAACTTGCTTTTCCTTTAATTTGGCTTAGTGACCAATTTTTTTACCCATCTGACCCAGATTTGAACTCGACCTAAATATCATTAAAAACACATTTTGAAAAAAAAGTTTCATTAATAAATGGTCACAAATGTGGCCTCCAGAGTGTTAACTAGGTTTTCCTTTGATTTGACATGGTGACCTAGTTTTTGAACCCAGATGACCCAATGTTAAACTGGTCCAAGGTTTTATTAAGGGTAATATTCAGACCAAGTTACATTAAGATTGGACCAAATTGTGATCTCTACACTGTTAACAACCTTTTCCTTTGATTTGACCTGGTGACATAGTTTTTGAGCCCAGATGACCCAATATCGAACTCGTCCAAGATGCTATTGACTATTGAGAGTATCATTCTGACCAAGTTTCATTAAGATTGGACCAAAAATGTGACCTCTCAGTGTTAACAGTCAAATTGTTAACGACGGATGACTACTATATATAATATGATATATAATTATGCCTGTCCCCATCTAAACCCACACTTTGTTTGAAAAAAAAAAGAGTCATGTTATTACATGTATGTAATCTGACACTAATAAAAGTAGTAGGTGTTGTTGTTGTTGATGGACACAGGGTAAACACAAAAGCTCACTTTGAGCACTACTTGCTCAGGTGAGGTAATAAACTCTCATTTTTTTCTCTAATGGCACTTTTGCTTGTAAAATGGGGACTTATGTCATTCGCAGAATGTATTTTCAGTAAAATAAGACAAGTTTCATGTTAAAGTGCATGTGTTTACGGCAAATAAAAAGACAAAACTAAAACAGAACTGTTTACTGTGCGACGGTGTCATGAAAGCGATCTACAAAGAATTAGTGGATTCGATCTGGCGCCGTTTCACTCCAAATCACCCCATTTACTGTTCATATCTTCACACCTTATTAATTGCAGTTGCGATTATATATTGGTTTCAATGGTTTGAAATTCTAGAAAATAATTTCCTGTATGCGACACATCGTCGCATTACGGTCATTTGATGGCGAACATTTGTGACAAGTTATTTCAAAATCACTTAATGAACAAAGAAGTTATGTCACTGACATGAAAAACAGACCATGTTTCACATTTGTCACTTTAAAAAGAAAAAAGGAAAATAATAAGATAGACATTAACTACATATGGCCGATGTTTGTATGTAAACTTTAAGATAGGTAGGTGCAATAGCGTTGAAGTAATTGCACGACCAAATATATGAGGACACATATACAAATAGACTGAACTGAAAGACCACATGATGATTGCTTTATACCACCCTCCTTCAAACATTGGTTGCGGGTTCTAAATATGAAGAAATACTAAAGGAGCATAGGAAACGCCGATATTTTGTAAAGAAGTCACTCACAAACAGGTATACAGTCTTTTTACCAAACTCGCAAGCACTTGTACAGAAATTAAGCAAGCATGCATACAGTCAGGAATAACACCGAATCTTCTTTCATTTACGGTTATAAACAAACTGGATTAATTTATAAATGATTTATTGTATTTTACTAAACTAGTATTGTTTCTTTATCCATGGAACAGTGGAATTTACATGTAGGTCATTCTTCAAGCAAGAAAATAAGTACTTTTGACGCCGACAGTGTACAATTTCTGGACAAAATCAGTCATCGATCGAGTTTTTGCTATAATTCTACCTGTCATCAGAAACACATTATATACAGAAGCAAATCATGTTTAGCTTCCAATAAAATGTAAATATACATACCGTGTTCAAAGCAAATCAGTCACTTTAAAATGCTGTTTTTCAGCTTTTAGCTGTAAGTTTATTGTTTTGATCACTCGCAAGAGGAAGAGGGAATACAGTCGTTTATAGGGTGTGATAATGACCTTGGTATATTTGAAATGGCCCTCCGTTAATTGAATCAGGGGGTGGACGTATTTTGCATTTTCCTGCTTTTTAGGCGAGAAAAATGCTGTTTGCAGTTCAATATGTCGTTATTTGTTTACTTTTTGACCTAACAGAGGAACTCAGAGGAAACATTTTGCAGTAGTAATATATATGTAAATTTCTAATGTATTTGTTGTTGCTATTATATATTTAGACACACTGATGAGCCATTCACGGCGAAACTAGTTTGTGACTTTTCTATCAAAATTTAAGAAAATCTTAGCGAGCGTGTGAAAAAACTAGAAATAAATTTGTTAAAAATAGAAACAATGATGAATAGCGCAGACAGTATGTGACTACAAAAACAATATAATAAAACAAAAAAAATAGTTATTAAGAAAGAAGTGATAATAATGATAATAAACGTATTAAATCAAAATCGAAAATATTTGAATAAAAATTAGACGTAAATATGCAAAGAATTTTATACAAGCTAAACGCTTTATATGAATATTTTAAATTATTGTGCGACACGGGATTTTGACGAACATCTGATTGATAAAAACGGATCTCTCTTGGTCACCGCAGTATAGTTATGAGCTAAAAGTGCAGACACGCCTCGATGATCTATATATAATACGCAGGTGCTCGCTGTGTTAATCACTTAAAATACGGATGAAACACTCTTACGCTAAAATGATGTCACGTTAACGTACGGTGACGTCAATGGTTTAAAGAGCGCTACTATATTTTATCTAGTGTTTTATATTAAAGGCATATTAGCATCGAAATAGTTCATGCCAATGCCGTATTTTAACCCTATTTTTACACTCGGTGGGCCCTCGTGAAATTATTACGCCAGACGTACCCCATCTTGCATAAATACACTCATTTGCTATAAATTATTTCTTAAATCAGATCGAGTCATGTTAGAATGTGTGGTCCCTTTAAAGATTTCATCTTTGGACATCAAAGTCGTTCATTAGGATAGTCTAACAAATCTGACGCGATCTTAGGGTATTTGGATGGTTCTTTTTTGTACAGACAATAGATCCACATTTCCAGTCAGGGATATAATATTATGTGTCATTTATTTGGTATGAAACAAGCGCATATGTAATAAGTATATAAACAGACAGACAGACAGACAGGCAGACACAAAGACAGATACATAGACTGACAGACAAACGACACACAAAACGACACCCAATGTATGGATAAAATATAGAGAGAGCATTTTAAGACACTGGCCTTATTCTCAACTGATCACGAAACTCAAGCCTACGTGCATAAATACACTCATTTGCTATAAATTATTTCTTAAATCAGATCGAGTCATGTTAGAATGTGTGGTCCCTTTAAAGATTTCATCTTTGGACATCAAAGTCGTTCATTAGGATAGTCTAACAAATCTGACGCGATCTTAGGGTATTTGGATGGTTCTTTTTTGTACAGACAATAGATCCACATTTCCAGTCAGGGATATAATATTATGTGTCATTTATTTGGTATGAAACAAGCGCATATGTATTTATAGCCAAACATTTTTATTTTAACATAAAAGAAGCATTTATAAAGATGTTCTATTCAGTAGGACATATGACCTTTTCAGAGAAAACATTAAGTATGTATATAGAAAGCAAAACCACAGATATTCGATAATACTTGTAGCTGAAAAAGTATAACATTTTTGAAATAATAAAACTTTCTACATTGTAGATTTTATTAAAACTTCTTATCAACGTTTGGAATTAATGATATATAAATTGGAATATATGGACAACTTAAATGTATATTTCTATGTGCTTTTTTTAAATGTTATGAAATATACGACTAAATTCATGTCAGATTTTAAAACATAATTGGAATCATTTCATTTGTCAACATCTTAACATTTACACTGTTACATAGAAAGTGACAATTACAATTATTATACACATGAACACCAATAATTCATACATAGATTTTTGATCATATATTACGGGTCTAGGCTATATTTTATGTTATTCAGAACAAGGAAGTTACTTTATAACTTTCGGTAATAAAATTGTGCAGAACTAGGTTATGTAGAACAGTGCTTAAAATTGTTCATTTGCATATACCCATACCTTTTAACTGAATTAAAGGCACTTATTTATAAAAAAAATGCAATTTTACAACGGTACCCAGGCATTGTCTTGTAATTGAAAATGTGTCTAAAACTTATAATTGATTAGCAATGGATTGAACTAGCTAGGACTAGGTCAATAACAAGAGCTGTCCATAAGACAGCCAAGCTCGACTATTCGAAATATTGTCACAGAAGCTGGAAATTATTACCCAAAATGTTAAATATCAAAAGAGTTTTAAGTTCAAAAGGGGACATATCAGAGTTATGGGACTTGATGCTATCAACTAGTTTTATAACCCCGAAGAAACATGTTAAGTTTCAATTCAATATCTGCATTAGTTTTGGGGATAGTAACTTGCATGTAAAACTTTAACCAGAATTTTCTAAGTCCAAAAGGGGGCATAATTTGCTCAAAATACATGTTAAGAGTTATGGAACTTGACCCAGTGAGGTAGGTAATGATCTAGAAAAAGAATAAATAAGTTCCAAATCTATATGCCTTTTAGTAATAGCTGTATGTACTTGCACGCAAAACTTTAACCAGAATTTTCTAAGTCCAAAAGGGGGCATAATTTGGCCAAAATACATGCCAGAGTTATGGGACTTGACCCAGTGAGGTAGGTATTGATCTAGAAAAAGAAAAAATAAGTTTCAAATCTATATGCCTTTTAGTAATAGCTGTATGTACTTGCACGCAAAACTTTAACCAGAATTTTCTAAGTCCAAAGGGGGCATAATTTGGCCAAAATACATGCCAGAGTTATGGGACTTGACCCAGTGAGGTAGGTAATTGATCTAGAAAAAGAAAAAATAAGTTTCAAATCTATATGCCTTTTAGTAATAGCTGTATGTACTTGCACGCAAAACTTTAACCAGAATTTTCTAAGTCCAAAAGGGGGCATAATTTGGCCAAAATGAAGGTCAGAGTTATGGGACTTGGTGCTATCAACTAGTTTTATACCCCGAAGACACATGTGAAGTTTCAATTCAATATCTGCATTAGTTTTGGAGATAGTAACTTGCATGTAAAACTTTAACCAGAATTTTCTAAGTCCAAAAGGGGGCATAATTTGCTCAAAATACATGTTAGAGTTATGGAACTTGACCCAGTGGGTTGGTAATTGACCTAGAAAAAGAATAAATAAGTTTCAAAGCTATATGCCTTTAAATGATAGCTGTATGTACTTGCATGCAAAAACTTAACCAAGGTGTGACGCCGACGCCGACGCCGACGCCGACGCCGACGCCAGGGTGAGTAGAATAGCTAGACTATTCTTCGAATAGTCGAGCTAAAAATGAATAAAACAACAACCAAATAAATAATGAATAGCATGAAATTTAATACATGTTTATTTTAAAATCACGTTCACATTCTTTTCGGTCACTTTTTGAAAAGGCCGAGAAGGTCAATAAAACGGGAACAATAAAACAATTAGTCATATTTCAAATGTGTTTTCACTAAAAAAGTAATCACATAAGATATACAAATGTATATACACGCTTTTACCAATTTTTGCCATGATGTTTTTTTAACTTTCCTTATATGGAACTTCTCTGGTCAAATAATGCTCCGCGGAATTTTATTAAAGACTTGCACATGGCATATCGTCATGCAACATTTGTCACAACCTGAATTTGCTGCTTTTAGCTCCCGCTAGTTGTCACAGGGTATTTGTTCATTTCAAGGACAAACTACCGCAGACTCCATCTGTAGTAAATGCCATACAAACATACATAAGTATATAAACAGACAGACAGGCAGACACAAAGACAGATACATAGACTGACAGACAAACGACACACAAAACGACACCCAATGTATGGATAAAATATAGAGAGAGCATTTTAAGACACTGGCCTTATTCTCAACTGATCACGAAACTCAAGCCTACGTGCTATTTACATTTTTTTTTTGGAAATAAAACTCATTAATAATTATTGCGATTTGGGTGGTTATTTTATTTCTACCAGTAGTGTGAAAATGTAAAAGAAAAAGGGGTCAAAATGGCCAAGGAAGGGTCGAAATGGCCAAGGAACACCGTAAGTTGGGGTTGAAATGTATCGGGGTGGAATTTACGGTCTCTACTGAGAGATGTCTTTCAAGAGTATGCGCAAGTCAAACCGGAAGACGAAATTACGATATAAAAGTATCGTGTTTTCGCGTTTTCGTTATAAAAATATCGTGTTTTCGCGTGCGATACTTTCACACGAAAACACGAAGCAAAAATATCGCGTTTTCGCGCTATCAATATCGTGTTTTCGCGTTTTCGCCCTACTTACCACGAAGGCGAAAACACGAAAAGATGATGGCAAATCGAGGGCGAAAACGCGAAAATACGATATTAAGAGCGCGAAAACGCGATATTTTTTGTTTCGTGTTTTCGCTTTATAGCTTCGTGTTTTCGTGTGAAAGTATCGCGTTTTCGCGTAAAAATATCGCGTTTTCGCGATTTCGCCCCTAGGACGACAACGCGAAACTGCGATGGCCCCAACGGAACACCGTACATATGCGATATTATCGTGAATTATAATTATATGCATAATGTATCGCATTATCGCATATAGATTTAAGCATAAATTTAATGTTTGTGAATCCTGTGCTTTAACTGTTTCCACGTTAAGCGCCGAAAATTATGTAATCCATAAGACCATGTGCTTAGTTCTGGCTGCCATAACTTAACTGACGCTGTTTTTATTTTCTGATGGTCGCGTCCATTAAGTTATGGCGAAACCCCATTTGGTTAACTAACCAGTATCAAACCGCAACATCTCACACAGTCTCTCGTGAGAATCTGATGACGTCATGCAACAGTTCAGAGCACGAGGTTATTTTTGAAAATCAGTATCAAAATTTTACCTACATATGAATTTAATTTAAACATAAACATAATCATTTTTGATAAAATCAATAAAAAACATATCTTTGAATGTTTAAGTCCGCAGGAAAGGTCAATAAGTAACGATTCTATACCGCCTATTGGTTTTTAAAATGAAGAGTACCCTGATCATGTGACAACTGCAATGGAGGACAAGATACTGCAGACAGGGGTACCAATTTCACAGTATATAAACGAACTGAACCCCAACCGGATCTTGCGAGCGGATTTAAGTGTTAGCCATTTTACGTTGAGACAGTTGAGTTAATAATTCGTGTTCATCAGGATACTGTTGAACGGTAAGTAAGTCAATCTGTATGTATATTGTAGCCAACAAACTTTACTGTTGATCTTTGATACGCAACATTATCATTTTTAGCATTAAGACAATAAAATTCATGAAACTCGCCGCAGGCTAGAACGAAATCGGCACTACATACGAAAGAAAATTGAGATTTATCAAGTTTAGATTGGTTGAAGACGGAGTTTTGAGTTTGTACCGCTGCAATTAATTAATTACAAAAGGTATTATGGTTATTTGTTATATGACGGAACGATTTTGAACATAAAAACAAGATTTAAAGACAGGGTGTAAAATAGGCATACTGTACGTTTCTTGCCGGTGATTCTGAACCTCACTTGCGAGTTTACGCGATCTATCTGACCACCATGTCTTGGGAGTATTTTCAAAGATGCTTTACGTTTCTTGGGAGAAGAAATTTATTATTTAAAGCATTTTTTTCTATTTTCAGGCAAAATGGAAGAATTCAGCTGCATAAACTGCAAGTTCCGGACAACAAACTTTGGCGAAATCATTTTTCACAATTTGGAAACCCATGAAGTAAACAATCTAAAGATCAAAATTTCAAAATTCGACTTATAAAAGAAAGGAAATTATTTATACTCAAAAGACTTCAAAGATATTTCCAAACAATTTAAAACACCCTAAAAGGACTTTAATTCCAAATGATGACACAAAAACAGCACTAGTGAGAGTTTCAAGGCTAGAAGACGTTTCGCCCATGAAAAAGCTCCAAAACCAAAAACACCAGTGAAAGATGTTCACAAATTGCTGGAAGAATCTGAGGATATTGAGAGTTCAGGTGAAGATAAAGATACTATACAGCTTGCTTTCCAGAATATGACTTTGCAAGAATCCACATCTTCAACGCAAACAGACCCTTGCTTTGTCCTGATAACAGACCTATACGAAGAATCTGATATGTTCACAGTTGAAAACATTATTCAACAGATCCCTGATGTTTTAGACTACCTTAAATCAGAAAATCAAATGGAAATGTACATAAAATTTAGAACATTACTCGCGGAACGGAAGATTCCTTCATCGACCAGAAGATTCTGTCATTACTTTCGCTGTGCCATCACTGACTTGTCTAGAAAAATATCACATTTTGCTGAAAAACTGAAACAAAGTAAGTCGTCCAAACAAAGCCTGCAGTAGTCTTTAATATATGAACCTGCAAGCAATCCTCGGATAAATATTTTATAACTGCAAGAAGCGGGGTAATTCAGTAAATATGCCTGACAAAGTTATGTGTCTTAATGGTATGACACTGCCCTTCGATCGTTTCAATGAATTACCTTCAACAGTACTGAAGACATGAAGTGGCACGCAAAACTTTAACCAGCATTTCTATGAAGAAAGGGGATCAGTCAATCAAATGCTGGAGTTATGGGCCCTGATGGCAAGATACTGTTGACCACGAAGACATGTGCGTAGTTTCTACCAAATACCTTCAGTTTTCTTGGAGAGATAAAGTTTCATGCAAAACAATAAGCAAAGCATTACGCCGGCGTCAACACCAACGACGATGCATGAACACGTGAGTAGAATAGCTCAGACTGTAGAGATAACGTATGTTTTTTCGTGTTATAACGTTTGCAGAAACCCGAGGGATTTGTTGGTGCCCAAGCCCGTGAGGGTACCAACGTATCCCGAGGGATTCTGAAGATGTTATAACACGAAAATAACATGCGCTAACGCTATTCTAGCATAAAACGCGAAAAAAACGAATAAATGAATACATTATCCCTCAACGTCATTAAATTTCCATGAAATGCGCGGGAATATCCGAGTTGTTTTTTCACGTTGACGTCATTTCCATTTGAATTATCCGTTTTGGGGCCGTAATACGTTTACGCTCTGCCACGAAACGCGCATATATAAAAAGGTATTATAACAGCACGTGAGCGCGAGAATCTCTCTGTTTACACTCGTTTTCTCTCCTGTTAAAACACCGCCCAAAAGTGACAGAACTGCATATGCATATGCATATGCTAGAATATTCATTGAATCATCGAGCTAAAATACAAAAGAACAATTGTTGCAAACGCAGATGACATGTTACTAGAAGTTATTATATCTTATCAAGATATAATTTCTCTTTCCATAATTAATCATCAGCTTCATGTAAATATTTTTGTTTCCAGGTAGGGATGTGTTTAGGCAATAACCAGTCATTCTATGTGCAGCTAAATGCTTAACATTACTTATAGTACGTATAGTACCCGAAAACAACTTTAGATGCGCCATATAATTGTTGTGGACACAGTAACTTCACATTCGGTACGATAAAAGACAAAAGGTGGATATAAAGGCAGTGGAAATCCCCCTACGTGACTCGCAAGATATGGTTCAGTGAACTCACAAGTGAGGTACAGATCATTAGATTGATATTTGCAAGACGGGTTCAGTATTCAAACAGTTGCCTTGTTTACTTTCCATAATTTTCTACATAACAAACATGGCCTGGTAGGTATATGTCGCCGGTTTAGTGAAGGAAATACATTAAACAACACCTTAAACACGAGTATTGGTATAGATGAACGATTTTAAGCATAAAATTACTTGTGTAATCGGCGAGTGTTGAAATAAACGTAACACGTTGAGAAGAGTATGTTTTATCGGCAATTATAGGACGAAAGCTGGAAACGACTGAATTTATCCGGAAGGATAAAGTATTTCTTGATATGATACAATCGTTTACATACCGCCTCAGCATCATTGCAACAAGTTGTTAATAATTATTTAGATAGTCCCACATATTTTCGTCAATCGGATCCTGAAATATGCTCGCAAGATCCGGTTGGGGTTCAGTTCGTTTATATACTGTGAATTTGAAACTTGAGTGTATAACTTGTGTTCAAATTATGTTGCATTTATTATTTTACGCTAGATCAAACAGAAAATGGGTTAGAAATATTTTAAAGTAAAAGGTGAGTCCATTGCATTTCATTTGATGAAATTATAGCGTGACAGACTTCTGGCACGATTCCTGGTTAGGTTTCATTATGGGATTCGTTTCAGTGCAGAGATCCGTAACAGCATATAAACATCTCTGAGCTGAATATTTTTAGCTACCATGTGCTCAGCCTGATCACATTTCTACGCACTAACACATTTTTGTGTGAAAAAATATGCTGAAATTTACATTTTATTCTGTCAATTACTTTGTGACTGCAACCGTTTCTAAAAATAAAATTGACACATCTGACTTTTGTGTGTATTACCCTTGTAATGATATTATGGATTGTTGTCATAGATACGCAAGTTTATCTTAAATTAGTTATGAAATGATGTCTGCACGAGAAAAAGAGAAAATAAAAATTATCTGAAATTATCGACTCTAACAGGCACTTTCATCAAATTTATTTAAAAATTGATTGCTCGCAGGAAGTAGATATATTATCTAGGTACGTTTTGGTCACAATTTTAGGCAGAATAATACTTGAATGTAGCAGCCGTCGATTTTGAAAAAATATGACCACCTAAAAATATTTGTTTCTGTTTTCTGTCCGGATTTTCGGGTACAAGTTAGCATTTGTTTTTCAAGATATATACTTCAAAAGAGAGCTTAATCATTTTCAATAGGCGTTTCATTCATCATATTGTGTAATTCTTCAGTAAAAATTCGCAAAATGATTGTAAAGACAAGCACTAAAATGTCGATATTTTGGCTATAGAATGTACCTTAATCCGGGGCATAAACTTTTTAAATTATTGCATTTTCATTGATTACCAACAGTGTTTTGATAAAATCGATAGGTCATTTCTTTGGCAAAAACTTATCTCAGCAAACGTTAGCTCTAAATTAGTCCGCGCAATTAAATCTATGTACAGTACTGTCAAATCTTGCGTTACTGTGCCGTACGTTATAAAGGCAAATGGCCCCAAATGTTCAGAATTTTTCAGTTGTGGCATCGGCTTGAAACAGGGTGATCCGAGTTCGCTGTTACTCTTTATGCTGTTCGAGAACGACCTAATACAGAATATTAATTCAGACCTAGATCACATTTTTTCAATAGGTGAAATGGAACTTTTTCTTATTCTTTATGCAGACGATCAAATCAAGAGTTTCAAATTGACATACCATTTGAGAATATTAAAAAGAATTTATGATACTTACATGCAAACGTGGTATATTGATATAAATGATTTAAGACGTCTTCAGTCCTATGCAATTTTTAAGTATGATTTCGAATAAGAAAAATATTTAAAAGTGATCTCGGAACCAAAATACAGAATAGCTTTTGCCAGATTTAGAACGTCTTCGCATAATCTGTTCATAGAAACTGGTAGATATGAAGTTATAGATAGGGAGGCAAGACTGTGTAGATTTTGTAACATGAACCAAATTGAAAACGAGTATTACTTTTTTTGTTAGTTTGCTCTTAATACCGGGATTTAAGAAGAAAAAAATTTAAACCCTATTTTTGCCATTGGCCAACTTTAAAAAAGTTTGAAAATATCACATCTACTACCTCAAATAAAGCAATATATAATGTTGCGAAATTTATCTACTTTGCAAACCTAATAGAGCGCGAAAGAAAACTAGAAGATGCTTTTGCAAAAAAAACGCATGTCTCCCCCAATGCAAAGTGGTATAGGCAAGACGTCAATAGGAGTCAGGAGCGAAAGTCAAAGAGACACTGATGGTTGGCTGCAATAGGGATCATCTACTTGGCATGTCCAGTCATCCTGCTAAGTTTCAACACTCTTGGCCTAGTGGTTCTCAAGTCACTGTTCAGGCTCCTGTGACCCTGACCTTTGATCAAGTGACCCCAAAATAAATAGGGGTCATCTACTCTGCATGGATTGTCCAATCATTCTATTAAGTTTCAACATTCTGGATCAAGAGGTTCTCAAGTTATTGATCGGAAATGGTTATCAATGTTCAGGCCCCTGTGACCTTGACCTTTAACGGAGTGACCCCAGAATCGATAGGGGTCATCTACTCTGCATGAGCAATCATCCTATGAAGTTTCAACATTCTGGGTTGAGTGGTTCTCAAGTTACTTACCGGAAATTGTTTTCCATGTTCAGGCCCCTGTGACCTTGACCTTTAATAGAGTGACCCCAAAAACAATAGGGGTCGTCTACTCCAGCAGCCCTACAACCCTATGAAGTTTGAAGGTTCTAAGTCAAATGGTTCTCCAGTTATTAATTAATTGGGGTCATTTACTCTGTATGTCCAATTATCCTATAAAGTTTTAACATTCTGGGTCAAGAGGTTCTCAAGTTATTGATCAGAAACGGTTTTCCATGTTCAGGCCCCTGTGACCTTGACCTTTAACAGAGTGACCCCAAAATCGATAGGGGTCATTTACTCTACATGACCAATCATCCTATGAAATTTCAACATTCTGGGTCAAGTGGTTCTCTAGTTATTGATCGGAAATGGTTTTCAATGTTCAGGCCCCTGTGACCTTGACCTTTGACAGAGTAACCCCAAAATCAATAGGGGTCATCTACTATTCATGACCAATCATCCTATTAAGTTTCAACATTCTGGGTCAAGTGGTTCTCAAGTTATTGATCGGAAATCATTTTCAATGTTCAGGCCCCTGTGACCTTGACCTTTGACGGAGTGACCCCAAAATCAATACGGGTCATTTACTCTTCATGACCAATCATCCTATGAAGTTTCAACATTCTGGGTCAAGTGGTTCTCTAGTTATTGATTGGAAATCATTTTCAATGTT